>NC_051155.1:34562221-34610373 GCF_013339745.2 Dermacentor silvarum | reverse complement strand
CAAAAAGCAGAATCAATAATAAACGTTCATATTGAACTAAGCGTTGAACACGGAAACGTAATCACCCCGTACAATATAATTATATAATCAACCTGTCACACACCACACTTGATGCTATTAAAGATAAAAGGTTTCTCCTTTTTATCAAATAAATATAGAAAATACGCTTAAAATAACGCCCGGTGACACAAAAAAGACCGCACCCAAAAACGATGCCACAGCAATATAAGCCTGAAAAGGCCAGCAAAAGGAAGAAATTTACATGTTCTTGTGCAAAAACAGCAGGTTGTCCAGGCTCTCCGGCTTCAAGCAGGTCCTCGTCTCTTGGAGTACGTACCCAGCTGCACTAAAATTGCGTTCGCTACTGGCGCTCGTCGATGGGATGCAAGTACTTTTCTTGCAAGAAATGAAAGCCCACGGTATTTACTACACTGGCCTTCCCACCATTCAAGCAGTTTCTCAATGTCCTCACACGAGTCACTGTCCCGAAGGTACTGTCAAGCTCACTGTCGGCTGGCTGAGTTTCCACAGCATCGTGCCACTCCTTAAATTCGCCAAGGAACGTACGCTTCGCTGGGGGTCCATTATCCGGCTGGTCAGTGCTCGTTTCTCTTTGTGGAAAACGCAGATGTACATCAATTAACAATTCGCGTACTCTGTCGTGAACAGTTTTCCTCTCCTGCTCCTCAAGCACGCGGAGATGGCGGAAAGGTGGCCACAAGAACGTTGCGATTTTGTGAAGTTCTCCTATTTGCATTTTTGTTTGAAGAAATTCTAACGTCCTCGACTTGAGCTTGCACACTTCTGGTGAGTCTGTCGAAGCAGCAGTAAGGTGCTTCTTCAGTTTGGTGTAGTACATCAATACAAGGGGCAGCGTTACGACTTTGTCCTGCTCAAGCTTATCGCTGGCCTCTTTGAAGGGCTCCAAGAATTCGACGACCTCCGTCACAAGGCCTTATTGACGTCTTCCAAGAGTAGATTACCCCTTGAATTCAGGAGGTTCTCTATCGCATCGTACTGAGTTAGCACGGACTTGATCATGGCGAGTTTCGAATTCCACCGCGTGCATATCTCCTGGCACACACCGTGTGGTAGCTGGCTCGTCAGTCCGCTCTGTTTTAAAAGAGTCACGACAGCCTTCACTTTTTTCAGTTGTTCCAAAGGTCAGGCAGTTCCTCAGCGAGGTAACCCGTCATCAAACGCGTTCCGAAGAACGGTGTTCAAGACGTGAGCACAGCAGCTCATTCTGGCATACGGACGCAGTGCGCTAATCATGTTGGCACCCTGGTCTGTCACGAACACCACATTGCTTAACATGCCTTCATCGATCCTCAACTTCGCGCTCCTTCGTACAGCCTCTTTACGGATGTTCTCTCCCGTTTTTCTCTCGGGGGGAAAATCACTAGTGAACAGAACAAGGCTCCTCAGTTCCATTTCACACTCACGAATGCGCCGTTGCAGTGATATAGGCGACTTTCTTGTAGTCGTCGGTCCACATGTCAAGGGTCATCGAGCAGCGACCTTCCTTCATCGCTGAGTGGATCTCAGGCATCACCGCTTCTCGGAGCTCGTTCACAACTTCGGACACCCTGCGAGACACCGTCGTAGGATGCGGAATCACGGTCCTCGCGGATATGCTCCCGTACTTGGCACCGATAGCAATCAGTTCGTCGGCAACCTTTAGGAAACCGTCGTCGCAAACAACGTCAAATGGCCGCATATATCTTTTGCGCACCACTTGACGCAAGTAGTCGTTAGATTCCCCTTTACGGTAGATGAAACCTGGGGTTTGGTCTCGGTGAAGAACGAAGTAATGGCAGCGGTGTCATCTGCAGCCTTGCACTTGTGGCGGTTCAGGTGCGACGTTCCTGTCTTCCCGCCATCATATGCGAAGAAAGCTTTGCAGCTTTTGCACTGCACATGTCCTACTGGTGATAGGGTGTGCACGTCAACCACTTCCAGAAAATGTTTCCAAACCTGGCTTTTCTTAACTTGCTTGGAGACAAGCTTTAGCTTCCCGGCAGCGAGCTTATCTCTTAATACAGCAGCATTCATGGTGCCACGTGTACGGGAGACAAATTACGAACTATATAACGCCGGTAACCAACACGTTAAAAGCATCAGCGCGCTCTGACGAGCTGCGACAGAACAGCCAAAGCCTATTTTTTTCTCTCTTTTTCAGTAGATGGCGACGTTGGTCCACGTTACGCACGAAGCAGCTCCTCGCAGGTGCCAGGAGGTTCCTTATGGGTGGGCCGCGCTGTGCGCATGCTCCGCCTAGCCGGCTGTCGCCTAGCAACGGAGGTCGTCTCTTAGGCGCTTCTTCCTTCGCGCGCCTCTTATTTCTGCCCACGTGTCAGGATTTAGCAAAATCTCGCAGTGGTCGCTGCAAGGCGGCAAGGCCTTCATTTTCGGGATGGCGCGCATTACACGCGCTTGCGCCTTGGGATGGTTCAGGTGTGCGCCTCGAGCAACACAGTTTCCGAACTTAAGATGTCTGTGACAAGGAATGTCCCTTGAATTCCCTCACTGCTCAGCAAAAAATAATATGACGCTTTGAAGGCGATTTAAAGTTTACGCACGCCTTAACATCAGCCCTTCGACCAGAAGGATAGTCATATACAGGGTGTTTCAGTTACATGGGTAAAACTTCAGAAATATGCAGATGCTTCGTAGCTCGACAGAACCAAGGTAATGTTTGCCGTCGCTTGTAGATACACAGGTTATTTTTTTGCAATCCGCCTAATTCGATAACAATTGTCTTAATTAATTAATCAACTTCTCAGTTATTATAATTAGGTAAAAGTGTCAATGAGTAAATTGTAGAGCACCATGAGAAACTCCCGATACAGCTTTCTGTTGCTCAATACGTGCTGCATATAAGTGTTTTTCCGAGTCTGTAGCAAGCTCGCGAATACACCCAAAATGACCGCGCGACTGGCCGCTCGAGGCACTTTGCGTGTATGCGCGGGTTTCTTTCTCATTCGAAAAAAACAAAAAAAAACATTATGTTGCACGTATTGAGCAACAGAAAGCTGTATCGGGAGTTTCTCATGGTGCGCTACAATGTTCTCATTTACATTTTTAATCTAATTAACTAATTGAAAAGGTGTATAGTTAATTAAGACTAAATATCTAATTAGGTGAATTGCAAAAAAAATAAACTGAGTAATCTACAAGCGACGGCAAGCAAAATTACCTTGGTTCCGTCGTTCTACGAAGCATTTGTATATTTTTAAAGTTTGGCCCAAGTTAACGGAAACACCCTGTATAATGCGGTCTACAGCTCTATAGGCGCAACGAAGGACGCGAGCATCAAAAGCTTGTTACTTACAGATTGTACCATATGTGTCAACCTCACCTCCAGCTCTGGCCCATTATTGTGCTGTTATTGTTCCCCTGGTGCGCATGTATTTAGCTTGATCGTACAAGTTTGATCCATGAGGTCATTTGCTATACGAATATATATGTATATATATATATATATATATATATACAGGCAAATTCATGAGCATACATCATAAAATAAGCGCACCAGTAGAAATAGATACTCTTCGCATTAGCGCTACAATAATTTAAGAGTATCGACAGTGGTCATCACAATGTAATCTCAAAAGCGGTACCGTGGAAATTGTTTGAAGAGTGCTTTTTGTATAATTTATTTTTTCCTCACGTGGAAGCAATGTTCGTTTTTGTGGACAAGACAAGAAATAGAACTTCATCTGTTTTTCGCTTTTCTTTAGTAAGGTATGCTAAGAGCCAGCTCTCTGCACGTGTCACTTCAGCTTGGCACAAAATACCTTAGGCCATGCAATGCATAACGTTCGCGTGTGCTCGAAGGCCCGACTTAGTCCTTTTAATGAGCGGGCCCGAGTCTGGCCCGCGGCCTCAAGCCCGGGCCCGGCCCAGGCCCGCGGCTTCAAGCCTGGCCCAGGCCCGCGGCTTCAAGCCCGGGCCCGGCCCAGGCCCGCGCTTTCAAGCCCGGGCCCAGCCCGGGCCCGCCGGCAAAACGCTTCGGGCGGCCCGGCCCGGCCCGTGGCTTTCGGGCCGGCCCGGGCCCGTGCAGTGCTCTACCACGCATGTGCTTTTCCTCGCTTTGGTGTCGGGGCAGACGAGACGTGTTGCACGCATAAGGCCTTAGAAAGAGCTATTGGAAGGTTGTCCGTGAGGTGGGACAGCGGTGGACCCCGTTCATGAAGCAGCGCTTCTCGTTCCGGAGATGCAAGATTATTCTGTCTTTGTTCCTAAAGGCGTCGCGACAGTAAATGTTCACTGCAGAATCGATAGTCGCTAATATCGCTCTAATTACTTCTAGCAACCACTCAACACTTGGGCGCCTTCTAAGTGAGTGGCCAGCGTCTATGCCAGTGCAATCGCTCGCTTCGCAATAGGAGCCATTGGCCCACTTTAGTTCAGTGAATTGCCGCGACGTGACGCTACCCAGAGGGTAGCGTCACATCGCGGTGACGGCTTGCGTCACGTGTGCGTCTGAGCGCGAGCCGCTGCAGTTCCGGAGGAGATGCAGTAGACGCTTCCCGCGTCTTTCACGATTACTTGCTCCGACTTTCGTCGTGAGGCGTCACCCAGAGGTACCCTTCCCCGCGACCGTAAAGCAGGCGCGAACGCTAGCCGCCGGGGTAGAGTAGGAAAGGGCGATCAGAGAGGGTGGTGAACGGATGGGTTGGTCGCATCTGACTGGCACTGAAAGCATAGAGGAGGCGCTGGAGTGGCAGTGGTATGTTGTACGGGATGTTGCACGTACGGCTGGTGAACTTGAAGATGGATGAAGCCAAGAAACATTTTAGAGCGCAGCTCTAAGGCGCCCGCTCCTGCGGCGAGCGTCGGCGTAACCGAGCGAATGAGCCAAGTGAAATACCAAGAAGCGAACGTGGAGCACAACAAGGCCTGAAAGACGCGAGCTGGAAATCAGAGGAGGAGCGTGCAGCCGAACCATGAGGCCGCAAGCGGAGGAGGAGGGTATGGCGAAAGGGTAACAAGAAAAGCATAGTACGGCGACGATGAATACGAGATGGCGCCATAGAAGCGCGTCGCTAAGGTCCCTGTATTTTTCAAAGGTAGCGCAAACTCCTCCTCTCCGCGCCGTTTCCCCTCGCCCAGTGAGCGAAGTGCGCGGCCGCTAGCGCTTGCTTGAAACGCGACTGTTCTGGGCGCATTTTCACAAGGCTGTTCGTACGTGAGATTTCTACGTAAGATATGTAGTACCTTCAATTATTAGGAGAATTTGCATCGCTCAGACAAGGAAAACGAAAGGTAGAACAAGTGAAACGCAATACTCAGCAGTCTTTACTACTGCTGATTGTTTCTCGGAATCGAATGGTGTTCTGTTTACCTGACGCATTCACGAAAACAGAGGTACTACATCAAACGATGCACACACAACACGGCGGAGACATTTATGTACTAAATACCCTCAACGTGTTTTTTTTTTTTGTTCGAAAATGCATTCGCGCTTTTCTTCCCCCTTCAGTTATATGCCTTGGTTCCCGTGTGTGCGCGCGCTTTCTGCATTTTGCTCTTTAATTGTCGACTCTTTCATTATGCTCATTTTATTAGAGGTCATGCTGGTATTCATATTGCCAAAATGAGCCCTTTTGTTCGCCGCAGAGCATAAACCGGGACTTTTTTTTGTTTTACTCAGTTGTTGGTTGATGGTGAACTCGCGAACGCACCCACCTAACCGCGTTCATCACTAACTGGTTGAGAACAGCGATCAGAAACCCCCTCAGTAATGGCCTCCCTCGGTGGCAGTCAAATTTTTTTCTTCCGATACGGTGGAGCCATATCGCTCACCGCTTGAGGTTTCGTTTGCCACGAGGAACCGCAAAAAGCTTGCCCTCCTTGGCAATGCTATTCGAACATCCAACAGCACAGCAAGTCGGCATCGTGCTGCAGCCGAGCGCGTCTTCGAAAATGCTACGCTCACGCACAGCGCACACGTTTCCCGGTGTTTCTACGCTCACTAATGGCGCCGTTTTCCCGCGATGACGAAAGCCGCGCCGGTTATTCGTCACGTGCCAAGCGTCGTCCAATGGGAGAGCGGAAAACGGCGAAGAAGTCAGGAGAGAGTAGAGGGCGGGGAGGAAATTCTCCTTTCCTATTTGAACAATGGTTTGCGCTACCTTTGGAACATACAGGGACCTTAGCGTCGCTGGAAATTTATCGCCGGCGGCTGCTGTGAATCACACCCGCGGGTCACCCACGCGCTGGCTCTCGCGATCTCCGCTTTAGTGAGACAGTCGCGCCACACTTCGGTACGTTTGCAACGTGCCGCACGAGATAGATTGTCCGCACCAATGAAAATGAAAACACGTAAAGAGCTGCGCTCAAATTTCGCACTAGGGAGTATCGTAATCGTCGGTGATGCTTTTTTTAAGAACCAACCCCGGCTGTTAGTCAAGAATCAAGTGTTCGTGTGATCTTTCATCTTTTATTGCGATAGCAATTATATGGACACTTCTACCGGATTTCTGCCGTCGCCGTCGCCGTCGCCGTCGCCGTGAGGTTCCCTATAGATAAAATCTTCGCCGCGCGCCGTATGCCCGAGCGGAAGCGTGCGGGGACGCGCGCTTCACGGAGAGCGAACGCACTCAATCACCCACGCGCAAGCAAGGAAGCGGGAAGCCAGCGCCGGAGGGAGCGCGGGGAGGGGGGAGAGGGGGGGCGCACTTCTACGCTGCCAACCACCGCGCTCGTCCGCACCGTCTCTTATCTCCACACGGCTCTGACCTTTATGCGCCGTGCATTCGCCGCTCAGTTTCCGTTGAAGCGATAGACCGCACGTACCTTCGCCCGCTGCGGCGTATATACGCTCGCTGCCAGCGTTTTGACAGTCGTTGTCTGCAGTCGTTCAGTGTGATCTATTCCTGTTTGTGCGCGCTCACACCACGCTTGTTCATTCAGTTAGTAATAGTCGGGCCACATTTTCCAACGCACGCAACACATGCAATGCTGGCCGGATCGGCAGTGCAGCACTACAGGTGTGTCCCTTCGCACGCGCTGCCCAAGGGAAGTGCTTCTCATCAACATCACGGTTACACACGCGCCTTCTCGTGGTCATCGAGTCTCTCTTCATGTCGGTCTACTTACGCCGCAGCACACCTGCTTACTTAATCAGCTCATGCTTACTACAATTCATATTGCTACCAAAGCCGCTCACCTTACTTCGTATGACATTGATGTGTTGCTATCGCATTCATTGCTTCGCCCTTAGGGCGAAACTGTGACATTTTTCGTCTTCCTTGTTGCACCGTTCTGAAGTCATGCAAGAATCATACTTGTAGGTAACGAATTATATGTAATTATTACTGGCCCTCAATTATGTTCTTTAGTTTTTGCAACTAAACAGTCACTTTATTTATTTGGTAATGCTCACTGTAATTCAATTTTCTTTCAGGAACCAACTACCTGTAACCATTAACATTTCTGACCAAACAAGCTGCGACACGCTTTCAACACTTAAATTCCGCGAGAGATACAAAGTCAAAAGTGATGAAAACTTGCACATGTAAGCCTTGAATTTTCTTGCGTATCCTTTCCAAAACAATTATTGCTTTCGCCTTGCAAACGTGGTTTCTTCAAGTTACACAGCCAGAAACTTATCTGTCGTGTCGTTCAATGTCTGGCGGCGGCTGTACATAGGTTGCTTCCTTCCCACAATCAGTGTACTGCAGCTTAACCACGACCACCTGAGCCTTGCAGGCTTGCAAATTTGTACGCTTCTCTTGGAAGTCCGACCTGACAATGATTTCTCCATCTCTCCTGGAAGCACCTAGAGGTAGCGTTCATGAGAAGTAAGGACTGCTGTTCAATTATTTCTCGCTTAGAGAACCCTAAGACTTCTCTGATATCTACATAATTTTTTGGTCGTTAAACGCATGTGTTTTCATCCGTTTCACTTTACGTGACACACATACTACTATTTTTTGTTATTGTAACACACGGACAGTATTTTAAGGGCCGAATAATGTGTACGCTTATATAAATGACATTGCTAATTTGGTCGCCTTTTGAAGGAAAATTAACGCCGTTACATTCAGTCGTTCAAGTCTAAATGGCTAAAAAGTGAAGGGCGCCGAGACGAGGTCCACCAGAGGTTGGCCGGCAGATTCAAATAACGCATCTATGACTCGATAGCGATGGTCACTTCGGATGTTGGTGCCAGAGAATCATGCACCTATTTATGATTTTTAAATTTCTTACTGGCCCTATCGGGAGTGCCTTCCTCCTAGTTCCAGTAAGGGTGAGGTGTTGCTGTAATGGGCAACCACAATCTTGTAAGCAAAATGTGCGTGCATTTTGAATACAGAGCCCTTCTCTCCAGCCCCCACATCGAGTGAGTTTTCTGTATGCGTGCAGATGACTTCAAAAGAAAAAGAAAACCACTTAAGATTACCGAGTAAAATTGTGAAAAGTCATTGTAGTAAGATAAACAACGTGGGAAGAGCTACAGCGGACGCATTGAAAATGCAAGGCTAGTTCGTTTTATTTGCTATATTTGCACAGTGTTAATAAACGTAGAAAGGTAGGTAACGTTACCGCAAGCGATTACTTTTTACTAAGTGCTCAAGTAGTTGTGGGTAGCAGTATTTCGTAACCGCAATAAATTACATTTCTGAAAAAAGTAATTACAGTCGCAATTGCTTATTTTGTTTCTGTAAACTGTACAAGTCTCCCAATAATGCGCTTGCATGCTTTGGAGGGTTGTTATGTGTGGCCCTATGTGGAATTGTGTATAGTCTGGGCTCCTCCAATTATCCCCGTCCCTTACCCGTAAGCGGGACCCAACCGTTACTTCGAGCGCTGCTTCCTAATAGATCAATTAGGAACCCTGTTCAGCGTCTGGGGACGCCTCTGGTCGCGAGACACAGTGTCTGCGTCTTTAACCAAAGGCACAGGGTCATTAAGACAGCGTTTGAAGACGTTAGCTGTCACGATGGAATACTAAAACGTCCCTTTGCCACCGTGCCCCCATGCAGTACCATACGATACTACCTGTCGACCGCACTACGGTGTCATACCACCGGGGCAGGGGGGGGGGGGGGGGTTCACCGCTGTGTTCAGCTTGTTTACCATGACACCATTTTTCCCCAATGCGGCGCGATGGTAGTCGCAGGAACTCGCAGGAACCCCGAACGCTGTGTTTGGACCAGCGTGCGGTGCCCCTATCATGATCTAGACATTTGGAAAAGTTCGGCGGTGAAGCCACGTCTCACCAATGGAAAAGCATCAGCGAGCAGTGACGCGAGAAGCACGTGACATGGGTGCTGTCGAGGACTCGAGGCTCGGAGGAGCTCGCGCGCCTCGAGTCGAGTGTCAAATCGAGAACGAGTGTCAAGACGAGAACGAGTGTCAAATCAATTGAAGGAAACTTCCTTCGCATGTTATACTGGTGCTGTTTTAATTGCAACATCAATTATATGTGGGAACTGCTCGTGAATATTCGATGTCCCCGTGATGTCAGTATTGCGACCGTCTCAGTTGAGCGTCAGATACCTAGAGCGCGGGCCCCTGTTTGTCGGCGGGCGGATGATGATAGTGCGTACATAGGGCGCACCAGTCTTCTTCGCTGCAACTGCCTCTTTGAGAAGAAGGAGCCATCCTGGCGACTCAAAGAGAGGAGATGACAAGCGGGTCGTAATAGGGTTTAAGCCGCTGAAAGGGCACTGTCTTGCGTCCGCGACGCCACAAGCCAGGAGATGGCGTTAGCGGCTTGACGACGTAGTTGACTGGCGTCGTCTGTTGTACGACGCGGTAGGGACCGTGGTTTTCGGTGAGGAGCTTATAGGAGAGACCAGCGGTGCTTGAAGGTATTCACAGGCAGACTGGTGAGTCTGGCTGGTAGGCGCAGGGAGGTTGGTCATGATCGCGACGTAATTTTTGGATACTGGTCTTCCGCCGTGAACGAATGGGCCAGCTGACGGCATTCCTCGGCGTACTTCGAGGTTTCAGACAGAGGCGTGCCCTCGATGGGTCAGGCCGGTAGGGGAGAATGGTGTCGAGCGTACAGGTAGGTTCACGGCCACAAACGAGGAATAACGGCGAAACTCCCGTTGTGGCTTGTGAAGCGGTGTTATGAGCGTACGTAACATATGGCAAAAGGAGGTCTCAGTTGGTACGATGCGATGTAATGTACATGGATAGAGTGTCACCCAAAGTATGACTGAACCGTTATGTTATGCCGTTCCATTGCGGGTGATAAGCTGTAGTGGTGCGATGGATGGTATGTCACGCGGTCAGAAGGGCGTTAAGAACTTCAGAAAGAAACGCACGCCCTCTGTCACTCAGAAGTTCCCGCGGTGCCCCATGACGCAGTATGAAGTGATGCAGGAGGAAGGACGCAATGTCGCGGGCTGTCGCTGTTTGCAGCGCCGCAGTTTCTGCATAGCGGGTGAGGTGGTCGACAGCGAGAATAACGCAGCGATTGCAAGCTTCTGTGCAGGCTAGAGGGCCGTAGAGATAGACGCCGACGCGGTCGAATGGTCGGGACGGACAAGGAATGGGCAGCAATGGACCAGAAGGACAAGGAGCAGGAACCTTGCGTCGTTGGCACGCTGTGGACGAGCGAATGTACTTTCGCACAAAATTATACATGCCACACCAATAAAAGCGGGAGCGAAGTCTGGCTAAGTCTTGAAGAGGCCGGCATGGGCACATTGCGGGTCCAAATGGAGAGCGAAGCATATATCTGTGCGCAGATGGCGGGGAACGACTAACAACCATTTGCGGCCGTCGGAAGCATAATTTCGACGATAGAGAACACCATCCCTCACCTCGAAATGAAAAGCTTGGCGGCGGATATCGCGTGAGGGGCGTGTTGTTGAAGTGTCGGAAATGCAATCCATAAGTGCCGCAATCCACGGATTTTTGCGTTGCTCCACAACCATGTTGACGTGCACTGGCAACGAAAACGCCGATCCGATTACTGAAATACAAGTCATGTCACTTAGTGTAGACGACCAAGAGAGGGCATCCGCGTCGGTGTGTTTACGGACAGACCAGTAAATGACGCGTAAGTCGAAGTCCTGGAACTGTATAAAGAGCTCATCGCGCAAGGCGGCCTGACGGATCTTTAATGTCGATAACCAACATAGACCGTGGTGATCTGTAACGACGTCGAAGGGGCGGCCGTATAAGTAGGGTCGGAAGTTCCCAAGGGCCCAGATGATAGCCAGGCACTCGATCCTTTTCGGTGACTGAATAGTTGGATTCCGCTTTTATTAGTGCTCGACTTGCATAGGCTACTATGTATTCATCAAGCCCACTTTTTCGCTGTGACAGCGTGGCACCAAGTCCTAGACCGCTGGCGTCGATGTGGACTTTCGTGGGGGCCGTGGGGTGAAAATGGCGTCGTAGGCGAGGCAAAGTGAGCAAACGCCGCATTGTCTCAAACGCATCGTCGCAAGCTGTGGCCCAAGTAGAAAGTCGTGTGTCGCTGCGGAGCAGCTGAGTCAGCGGAGCAATGACAGAAGCGAAATTCCGGATAGAACGACGAAAGTAGGAGCAGAGTCCGATAAAGCTCCGAAGTTCTTTCAGGGATGTGGGTTTCGGAAATTCAGCGACGGCGCAAAGTTTGGAAGCATCAGGTAGTATGCCATCTTTCAATACGACGCGTCTGAGAATTGCTAGCTGCATCGCTCCAGAGTGACATTTCTTCAAGTTGAGCTGGAGGCCTGCCTTGGTGATGCACTGCAGGAGCTGTCCGAGAGAGTACACATAAGTGGGAAAATTTGGAGAAAAGACGACGACATCGTCAAGATAACATAGACATGTCTTCCATTTTAGCCTTCGAAGGAGATTGTCCATCATTCGTTCGAAAGTAGCAGGGGCATTGCAAAGCCCAAACGGCATAACGTTAAATTCGCATTGGCCGTCTGGGGCCACGAAGGCTGTCTTCGGGCGATCGTCGGGATCCATAGGCACTTGCCAATAGCGTAAATCGAGCGAAGAAAAATACTCCACGCCTTGCAAACAATCCAGAGCATTGTCGATGCGCGGTAAAGAGTAGAAGCCTTTGCGAGCTATCTTATTAAGACGGCGGTAGTCGACGCAAAATCGAATGGAGCCATCTTTGTTTTTTTAACCAGGACTAAAGGTGACGCCCAGGGAATATTAGAGGGTAGAACCACTCCATGCTCAAGCATTTCGCTTACTTAGTTTTCAATAACATGGCGCTCCGCGGGTGATACGCGACAAGGCCGCTGGCGCAGTGGCGCGTAGGTGCCGGTGTCGATCTCGTGATGTACAGTCGATGTGCGGCCTAGTGGTGCTTGTTGACAGTCGAAAGTAGATTGGTATTTGTGTAGAACGCTGAGAAGCTGCGAACGCTGCCTAGGGCTCAGTAGGGCATCTACTGAGCTATGGATGACGTCTTGCGTATACTGACAACAAGGCGAGCAATAAGTCAGCGTGTTCACGTCTGAACAGGTGTTGTCAAGAGGTGCGTCAAAGATGGTTACTCAGTCGGCAGGCTGAAGACGTCCAAGCAACTCACTACGACGTAAGACGAGAGGCGTGGCCTTAGCGTTGGAAACGAGCAGTCGCGTGCAGCCACTGTTGACAGTTAGGACAGCGAAGGGAAGGGAACATCGTCGGTGAACAAAAATGTCCGATGGGACAAACAGGGCAGAAGTGTCAGTGGCGAAAGTAGAGCAGGCATTCGCAATCACTGAAGAGTGCGGAGTGATTGTGGTGTCATCTGTAACGACCAGTTTGTCACAAAGATCGTCAAGTTCATGTAAATGGGTATCGGGAAACGGAGAAAATTCAACTTCGGCGCGAGAACAATCAATGAGGCCTGATGATAGGAAAGGAAGTGCCACGCCAAGATGACGTCATATGAACAGGATGAGAGGACAACGAACTCGACTGTATACGCGTATCCTTGAATGACGATGCGGGCGGTACTAGAGCACTGCACGGGCTCCGGCTTACCCGAAAGCCCGGGCCCGGCCCGGCCCGCGGGCCGGGCCGGGCCAGGTAGAGCAGTTTTTTCATGGGCTCGGGCCGGGCTCGGGCACGGCGTGTGCTTTTTGACCCGGGCCCGGGCCGGGCTCGGGTTTTTTTACGCGGGCCCGGGCCGGGCTCGGGCTTTCTGCGAGTTATTCTCGAGCTTCTCAACTCTGAAAAACATGTATTTTTCGGTCTCGGGCCGGGTTCGGGCCGGTTTCGAGTCGGGCTCGGGCCGGGCTCGGGCTTAAGGTGAAGGGGTGGCGGCCGGGCCGGGCGGGTAACATAGATGATTTCCGGGCCCGGGCCGGGCCCGGGTCACGTCATAAAACTTTTGATCGGGCTCGGGCGGGTCGCGCAATGTAAAAACGGGCTCGGGCCGGGCCCGGGCCGCAAAAATCGGCCCGTGCAGTGCTCTAGGCGGTACATACGGCAACAGGGGTAATGCACTGGGAAATTGCTGTCCGGAGTGACAGCGCAGATAAGGACGTCATTATATTTCAAAGCTTGCGGCAAAGTTCTACCTTAACTACTAAAACGGCGGCGCCTGTGTCGGCTAATGTCAGTGCGACGACTGCTTCTACAAAAAAAGTTGCAGTGGCTTAGCTCGGCTATGCCAGGATATACGTAGCGTTAGCAAAGGTTGAGCTGATTATTCTTAGTTTTCCTGGTTGTCTAGATTGTCAAGGATTAGCTTGATTGTCATGCTTACTGCTGGTCCAATGACACACACGCGGTATACGTATTATGTGGCACATGTATTCATTCCTCCTACGCTCAACCGCTAATTGCCAGGCAACTACTTCGGGATCCGATCAGTCAAGCTTCTCCGTTCTTCTGCGCTGTTGAGCAGCATTTGCGCTCTCCTTCGCCATGGCTATACAACACTGGCAAACGCCAGTCAGAAGCGCAGCGGCTCCAGCGCAGTGTCAGACGGCCACTGCACAGCGAGCGCGCGCCGGCGCCAGTGCGTCTACCACGGCTACGACGTCACTCCAATGGAATGCGCAGACCGGCGGCGGTGAGTCGCGCGCGGCGGCGGCGGAGTGCGCGAGAGGTGCCGGCTCCGGTGGCTCCGGTGCGCAAGCCGTGTGACATCACTGATCCTTGCGCATGCGCAGCACGGCTCTTGATGTGCCGCGCGAAACGGGCTTGGCTAGGCCAGGGTAGCTAACGCTACAAAACCTCGATTACGTTCGTCGGAGAACAGTGAGGCCTCGTGTTTGACTGGAACGCAGTTCTCGCCTTTTGAACTGCGGAGTTCTCGCCTCTTGAGCGGTGTGGGCTCCGGGATACTGAGTAGGGATAGCTGGCCGGCGACTTCAGAGCGTATGAATTCTTTGATTTCTCCGAGCAGATGTTCGTTGTTAGTCACAGCGGCTAAACTTGCAAAGGAGGTATCGTGGATAGAAGAACTTCGAGTGAGCAGACGTTGCCTCCTAACTTTGTCGTAGCTATGAGAAAGTTCAGCGACTTTGACCACGGTCCGCGGTCTTTTCGAGAGGAGTATTTATTTAATTGTTTCAATACCTTCAAGGCCCAGGGGGCGTTACAGAAGGGAGTGGTATAAAAAAATAGAAGTCATATTGCAGCAAAAATAAAACAAATGGTATCAGCAACGAAAAAACGTATGTTTACACGAAATACAAGATCACATTGGGAAAAAAGGCAGATTAGGCGAATACATAGTTTTCTGCGGCAGTTAAAAAACTTAAACGTGTCAGAAATATCAGCAACACGGGCGCGTAGGTGGTTCCAATGCTCGCCGTCCTTGCCACGAATGAAAACAATATGGTGTAAAAAAAACATTATCGTATACAGCAGCGAAAAAGTAAGTGTAGGTAAAATGCAAATCAGAATAGGAACAAGACAGATTAGGCGAACACATAGTTTTCAGCAGCAGTTTGAAATAAACACGTGTCAGATATATCGGCAACACAGGTGGGCAGGTGGTTCCAATCGCTAGCCGTCTTTGGCACAAAAGAATTATAAAGTGCGCATTAGTCCGGCAATATGGAATGCGTATTATGGTGATGATCTGTGCGAGGTGATATGAATGATGGCTCAGAAAGAAGATCCTCTTTTAGCTGATGATTGTGGTAATAAATCATGTGAAAGGTTAGCATTCGCGAAAGTTTTCTACGAAGAGAAAGACTAGGAAGGTTCAAAGTACTTTTCATTGCCGTAATGCTAGCAGCGCGGGAGAAGTTACCTAATATAAAACGGGCACTGCGATTCTGTACCGATTCTAATTGATTAGTAAGAGTTTCGAGGCCCGGGTCCCACACAGAGAACGCGTACTCTAATTTCGATCGCACTAGGGTTTTGTACAGTAGTAGCTTTAATGAAGATGGAGCCATAGAAAAATTTCGTCGCAAGTAGCCAAGCATGCGGTTAGCATTGTTAACAATATAATGAATATGCGGCTGCCATGAAAGATTAGCAGTTATATGAAACTCTAAATATTTATAAGTCGTCACTTGTTCAAGTAAAGAGCCTGAAATATGATACGCACTAAGATTCGCAACAGCAGACCTGTGTGAAACACGCATAACCTTACATTTGTTAGTATTCAATTTCATGAGCGAAGTATTACACCAACTACATACCTTATCTAAATCACATTGAAGTATGGATGGGTCTGAAACAGAAGTGATCACTCGGTAAATGACGCAGATATCTGCGAAAAGCCTGATTGTGGAGTTAATAGAATTTGGCAGATCATTATTATAATCAGGAACAGTAACGGCCCCAGCACCGAACCTTGATGCACGCCGGAGGTAGCAGACCATGGTGAAGAATCAGCGTTATTAGCATTTACGAATTGAGTTCTATTGCGCAAAATGCTCTCGATCCATAAAAGAATGTTAGGATCAATATTCAGTTTGCTGAGCTTTAAACAAAGTAGTCGGTGATTAACAAGGTAAAATGCTTTCCGAAAATCTAAGAATATACAGTCAATGAAAAGTACCTTGTCTAATGCGTCAGACAAGTCGTGGGTGAATGAAATGAGTTGCGTCTCACACGAAAATGTTTTACGGAAGCCATGCTGCTGAGGGAAAAAAACGAATGATTTTCAAGGAATTTAACCAAATTAGAATATATAGGATGCTCGTTAACGATATGGGTCTGTAGTTCGTGGCGCAATGAGTATCACCCGACTTGAGTATTGGTACCACCTTGCCCACCTTCCAGTCTCCGGGCAACTGTCCTGATTCCAAAGACTGAGAAAATAGTGCAGACAAGTAAATGGAAGAATAAACGTTTGCATTCTTTAAAAATTTAGAATTTATGTCGTCAATTCCAGATGACGAAGAAACACTTAGATTACTAATTAAACTTTGTACACCAAAACTGTCAATTACCATTGGGTCCATTATCGGATGCTGCACCGGATGAAATCAGGGGAGGGAAATAGATGATTGTCGAAAAAAGGCCTTAGAAAAGGCGTCATTGAGCACTTGGGGACAGTGTGATGAAGGAATGGCTGTGCCGTTGCTATCGCTAAGAGCTATTGTGTTATGCTTGGGACCAACAATGATGTTCCAAAATTTTTTGGCGTTATCAGTCAACAATGGCGGAAGCCTGCCGTGGAAAAATACGTGCTTGGCGTCTTTCAACGCTTTTCGGTAATCTGAAGCTATGGCATGATATAAATCCCAATGATAATAACAGCCGTTCATCTTGGCTCTGCGAAAAACTAGTTTTCTTTTTACTTAAAAGGCGTTTTAATGAGGCAGTGAACAAATGGGAACGATGCTCGCCTGATATGACGCGTATTGGTATGTATTTTTGCACTAAAATGTGAACCTTTTCTTTAAAAAGGCACCAATTCGTTTCCACAGTACGGTTAGCAAAGTTTGGCATGTACTGATCTAAAAACGATTCCATTTCTGCATTTATGGAAGAAAAATCTGCTTTCGAGTAATCTCTGATAATCTTGGGATTAGGTCGCAGACGCCTGTTACCGTTTTTAAGCTCAAATTGAATGAAGGAGTGGTCACTAAGACCCGGAAGGAATGTCAATGAATTAACTAGATCGGGAGACGTAGTTAAAACGATATCAAGAATATTTGCACAAGTAGGTGTGGTACGGGTTGGCTGAGTAATAAGTTGAGAAAAGTTGAAGTCAGCACACAAATTTATAAAGCTAATGGTGTCGGATGACGAATACAGTGTAGAGGGTAATGCAACCGACCAATTTATTTTTGGCAGGGCAAAATCGCCAACTAAAAAGATTAACGAAGAAGGAAATCTAACTAAAATTCGGTTGAGAACATCGTGGAATTATGTTGGAGCATTTGGAGGATGATAGCATGCGCAGAAGATTGTCTCGATGATTAATATGAATACAGGTGCATATGATTTCTAAACAGGAAACAAGTGGCACATGTGAAGACTGCAGGAAGTCAGCTGCCGCTATTAGAACACCTCCCCCTGTTCGTTCAACACGGTCACATCGATATGTAGTTAAATTCGTTTCGCAGTTTAGTATTTCATCATTAAATGTCTTGGAATTCAGCCAGGTTTCTGTGAGGACCACTATGTCTACACTGCACGTGTCACCGAGATTACACAAATCATCACGCTTATTAACAACAATGCGAATGTTAGAGAACAAAACACATATGTTATTTATAGGCTCGTGACCTGAAGCATATAGCTACGCAAGGCGCTGTCCGGCTAGCGGAGTGTTACTGGGAAGGCTGTGTCAAGATGCTTCGTTGTTTATGTGATATTCGCAGACGCTATCTGATGCTGAAATGTAGACGTAACACTTATTCTTTCTTTATGAACAACTTGTTCTGACGAACAGGAAACTTATCTCCACTTGCCCGTCCAAATTCGAAAAGTTTTTTACGTGAATGCCGAGTTGACATGCAAAAATTTTCTGTAGCATTTACCCCAATACTTTTCATTTTTCTTCTATCGGAAAAAATAGTTTCCCAAATTTTAGAACTCAAAAACTTCACTATGATAGGACGGAATCGATTGGATGAAAATTCACCTAGCCGATGCGCACGAGGTGGCTCACTGGGTAGCAGAAGGCCTATTGCAGAAAGCAGCGTCTCACACACAAGCTGTTCAGATTCAGCCCATGTTTCGTTTTGCGCGGCTGTTAAGCCGTGGAAAATGAGATTATCGCGCCGTGACCTGTCTTCGAGGTCGTCCAGTCGTCTATGAAGTGCCTCTGATTTATTCCGTACGGCCTCGGACATTTCCTAGACAATGGCGACGGCACTGGGGGCCTGCGAAGCAGCAACTTTTTCTTCAACGGCAACAAGTCTATTGTTCATACTAGCCATCTGACGCTCAAGCTTTGATTACCTTTGCCGGACTTCATTGAGCTGGGAAACTATTTCGCCATGGTTCTTGTATATTTTTTCGTTATTTTTTCGTTTAACGCTTTCAAAAGGGAGATGACGTCGTGATTGGACTGGCTAGGATCCTGTTTAGGTGGCCCGGGGTCCAGTTCAACATCGCCGCCTAAGAATAATTTCAGCAGATATATGCATTCACAGGCATCAGATAGGAATACATTTGGACATGGAAAAAGGAGCATGTTGACATTGCTTGTTCGTTTACAGTGCACAGAAGAACATTGACTAACCTGCACCAAGAAACAGAAGAAAATTTGACGTGTCTGCATCGCTGCCGCTGTTCCATGCCCACTGAAGGCGCTCGGCGATGACCAATGAAGTGTGCGCGATGAACTTGATGACTCTGACGACGGAGCTTGCGCGGCCAAAGGTCCGGACCACTTCAAGGCAAAGGCTTCGTCCGGTGGTGCCAGGCAACATTGGCTCATGTGTGACGAGTTGCGCATAAACTGCAGACGCAGCCGAACACTTGAGATAGGGCCCTCAGTCGATGGCAGGTGGAAATCATGCGGCAGGTCGCTCGGTTCATGACAAAGGCCTCCTGACGACACCATCTGCACCAAGAAACGGAAGAAAATGTGAAGTGTCTGCATCGCTGCCGCTATTCTATGCCCACTGCTCACTGCATCGCCCACTGCGTTCCATGCAACCGCGTTCCATGCCCACTGCATCGCTGCCGCTCTTCCATGCCCATTGTAAGGTGCCATTATTGTTTGTATTCTTCATTGTATATAGCACGTTCTTTTTTTCGTTTTTTTACGTTGTCGTGTTGCTCTGCAAACGTTTTTAGGCGAAATGAATTCAGCACTGCCAAGGTCGACCGTCATACTGAGGACATCGTTATGAACAAGAAATAAAGAACTTTAATGTATAATAAGGACTCTTTCATGCATGTTTTTTTCTAAATTATTATTGTTTGTAATCATTGTTCATTCCCTATATGCTAGCCTAGTAGGAAGTTATTTTTCCTATCCATAGGTATAATTCAAGATAAAGTCCGAGTTCGTGAGATCTGAATGGAATTGTGGGGTTTTATGTGGAAAAAACACCGTTTGATTATGAGACACGCCGTATTGTGGACACCGAAATAATTTTGAGCACCACGCTAGCTTGAACGTGCCCCTAATGCACGGGATACGGGCGTTTTTGTATTTCGCCCCAATCGAAATGCGGCCGCCGCGGCCAGATTAGTTCGCGAGATCTGCGGGCTAAGAACAGCTTCCTGGGTCTGAGTGAGACAGTCTGAGTGAACCCGGCTGAGCAGAATTTCGCTGAGTTCGAATCCGAGTCATCCCGGCTGAGTATGACTATAGCGAGTCTGGGCCCAAGCGAGCCCGGCCCAGGTGAGCCCGGCTTAGTAGAATTTATGTGAGTCTGAGTGCGCGTGAGCCCGGCTGAGTATATATCTGTTGAGTTTGAATCCGAGTGAGCCCGGCTTAGTAGAATTTTCGTTAGTCGGAGCCCGAGTGAGCCTGGATGAGTACAGTTCTGATGAGTCTTAGTCCGAGTAATCCCTGCTGATTACAATTTCGCTGAGTCTCAGTGGGTTCTAAGCCAAAAATACAATTTGTCAGTGAGTTTGAATGAGCTCCATTTATTTTTCCGACCTATGGTCACGCGCCAATAAATAAAGCAGTGTGGCACGTTTTGACAGTGTTACCTCAACTCGCGCGTCTAGCAAATGGTGTATTCGAAATTGTAGAAATCGGGAGGTAATTGAAGGGTGGTGGCTTTTATAGGGTGAGGGAAGCAGATAATGTTTTTGTAGGTGAGACGAGGGTGAACAAGGGCGGTCAAATTGTTCAACGTGAGGGTGAGGTGAGAACGCTACTTGCGTTGTGAGGTTTAGGGAGGAACACAAAAAATTGGAGGACGCTTAAGCTTCGGCTTTATGAGTGGAACGCGATATCGTTATCGAGACATGTTCGCATCG
Organism: Dermacentor silvarum; assembly: GCF_013339745.2. Lineage (NCBI taxonomy): Eukaryota > Metazoa > Arthropoda > Arachnida > Ixodida > Ixodidae > Dermacentor > Dermacentor silvarum. The sequence goes on along the minus strand of NC_051155.1, from coordinate 34,590,093 downwards.
CATTTTCTACGAGTAGGCTTCACTGCAACCTGCAAAGTGGGAAAGCCAGCTTTCACCAGCTCTCTTAAAGTCGGCTTCACTTTATTGAACACAAATGCATTGCTGGGAAGCCATTTTTACAGGGACAATATAAGCCGTGGTATCTTAAAATGTGAAGGTCCGAGGACCTTTTTTTATTACTTTATTTGGTGTTATGGATGGATGGATGGATGCTATGAGCGTCCCCTTTGAAACGGGTTGGTGGGTTGCGCCTCCAAGCTCTTGTTATTATTTGGCTAATGTCCTACCTTAATTTTTGAGAAACACGCAAATACAAAGGATTCGAGGCGTCAACCTTTTTGAACCAATACTGGGAACTCTGTTTCTGTACGTCTCCGTTGTTTGTGGTCTCCCTACTTTTCTGCCACCAAACCTCCAACCGCCACTTACTAATTTCTACCGCTGACATGCTTACTTTGCCCGTGCTATCCTTGAACCCAAAACTTCAAGGAGGTCAGAGGAGCGTAGACTTGCAGCTGGGTAGATTTCTTCACATTCCAATAAAACATGTTCCGCCGTTTCTGTTGCTTTACCACAGCAAGTACATGCGGCTTCGTCCTTAGTGTACGTCGCTTTATAACTGGGCGTTCTAAGGTATCCTGATCTCGCTTCGAAAAGTAAGGAGCTTCCTTTTGAGTGATCATAAATTGTTTCTTTCCTGATTTCCTTTTTCATTTGAGGTAGTAAGTCATAGCAAGTTTCTTTTCCATTGCCGCCACCTGTAACCTTGCCTCAGCTTCTCTCACTTTGCGTTTGACTTTCTTTGTTGCCATGTTGCTGGCTATACCGGTCGCATATTTGCTGGTAAGCTTCCTAGTTCTTTTCCTCCCCTGTGAGTCAATGTTTTGCCTGTACAAATACCTGAACACTCTTGCACACCATCTACTTTCTTCCATTTTCCTCGGTCATTCTTAAAAATCAATTTTAATCTGAGCCTCCGTTGCTTCAAAATTTGTCAAACCCATATCACCCTGCACAGCTTCATTAGTAGTCTTCGCGTGGGTGCCCAACGCGAGGCGTCCCACTGACCTTTGGTTGCCATCGAGTCCTTATTCTACTCCTGACTTCAAGCAAACAACCGCATTTCCAAATGTAAGCCCTGGAACCATTACACCTTTCCACATACCCCGGAGCACCTCGTACCTATTGTCTCCCCACAGCGCCCTGTGTTTCATTATGGCCGCATTTCTCTTCCCTTTTGCTGTTGTTGTTTTCCCCTGTTTCTCCAGATATCTATCGCCTTCGTTTATCCATATACCAGGGTATTTGTATTCTTTTATCCGATGTATTTCCTGGCCCTGAATCAACACTGTCTGTTCACTGTTTTCATTAAATACCATAAAACCTGATTTTTAAAGCTAAATTTTAATCCTAACTTCTCACATTCGTACCCACAGATATCAGCTGGCGTTGCATATCACTTTGCTTGTTAGCAAGCAACACAATGTCGTCCGCATAAAATAAACCTGGAAGCTGCTGCTCAACTATTGTGCCGACTTGTTTGTATGAGAGGTTAAACTGGATATTGATTCCTTCTCGTGCCCTTTCCATCCTTACCATGCACATCATAAACAGCAGCAGGATAAAGGGCAACCCTGTCTCAGGCCCTTGTGGAAACCAACTTTCTCCTCGCTCGTCATCCCTTCCCATTCAACGCAAACAGTATTTTCTCGGTAATTCTCCCTCAATAGCTGTATACAGTCGTTGCCTATACCTTCCCGTTCTAGAATATTGCACAAAATGCTGCGATCTACGTTGTCATACACTCCGGTAATGTCTAAAAAAGTCACATATAGTGGTCTGCTTTCTTTTATGGATATTTCAATACACTGAGTAACGACAAATGAGTTATCATCGAGCCGCCTACCAATTCTGAAACGATTCTAAAGTTCTCCCAGTATGCCATTATTCTCTGCCCATGCGTTCAGCTTCAATTTAATCGCCTGCATTGCTAACCTGTATATTACCGATGTAATGGTCAGCGGTCGATAAGAGTGCATTTTATCTTTTCCCCTTACCTTTATAAATTAGATTCATTCTACTTTGTCTCCAACTGTCTGGTATTCGCCTATGTTGTAAGCGGTTTTCTACTGCTTTCAACAGAGCTTCCTTACTTTTTGCTCCTACCTCTATAATCAGTCCAACGGGAACCTCGTCTAAACCTGTGGCTGTGCGTTCAGTAATTTTCCTTCAGGTTTCTTTCAGTTGAAATTACTCAGCACCAACTCCCTTTCCTTCTGCTTCTCATTCATTATCTTTTTTTCCTCAGAAACCGCCTCGCCATAGTCCTGAAATGATTCGGCTTATTATTTTTCGAATGTACTTCAATGCCGCATCTCCTTCCAGTTTGTTTCCATCTTCGTCAAGGATATGTTGCTGTACTGTTTCCAACTTCCTGCCTAATACGTTAATGTGGGTCCAAAATATTCTAGGTGCGGCCTTCTTTTTCTCACGTATTTCTGACAACCAGCGTTCACTTTCGCCTTTAATCTTTGCTTAAACTAATATTTGAACCATGTCTTTTTTCCCGGGGAAGATCTCCTATTTTTTGTGTATTTCTTCCTGCGGCAACTGTGCGTTTCTTGCCTGCCTGTGTTCTCGTGATGCTTTCTATCGTTCGTCGATCGCCTCCCGTATCTCCCTGTTCCACTAGCTTCTCGGCTTCCTTTTTCCTTTCCAAGAAGTATGTTGCTTCTCTTTCCTCAATTCTCTCGTCATTACACTTACAAGCTCACCATAATCCCACTCCTTGCTTGGCCATTTGTCAAGTTCTTTCTCGACTCTTGTGCCTATATTTGCTATTTGTTCATCGTTCAAATTTGGACTGGTCATTCTTCGTTCCTTGCTCTCTATTCCCAACTACATATCCCATTTTCAAAATGATGTGTTTATGGTCACTCCCTATGCTGCTATCCCCATCCTCGTCACTGACCATTTCTTTCAACGTATCATAAATTCCTTCTCTCATCAGACAGTAATCGATGGCCGATTGTCCATTTCCGCCTTCCCATGTGATCTGGCCATCACATTTTGGCCGTGTGTTCACGATAACGAGGCCATGTTGCTCACAGAGATCGAGCATTAACCTCCCGTTGTTGTCGGTATAACCATCTAGATCCTGTATGTGGGCATTCATGTCACCCAACAGGATAATTTCGCCCTCCATTCCGAAACTCTTAATACCCGTACTTAGGCATTTCATTAACTCTTCATTCTTTTCTTTGCAATTTTCTCTGTCCATAAATACGTCACTCCCAGCCAAATTTTATTTCTACTGACTGTGACTGATAGCCAAAGGTGCTCTTGACACTTTGAATTTACTCTTTCCCACTTGGCCCCCTAATGTATCAGCATTCCCCCAACTCCCCCTCCCTTTCTTTCCAATTTGGTTCGGTTGCACCCTTCCCAAAGGTAATTCTGAATCATGGGTGGCTCTTCTAAGTGTCTGAGGTGCGTTTCTGTAAACGCGTACACACCTATTTGTTCTCTATTTAACTGCTCCTCAATCTCTAACCACTTTCCTGTTCCCCTACTGCCCTGCATGTTTATATAACCGATTGCACAGCGAGCTTTATTTTGTAGTTTTTCTCTTGCTACCGGCGCTGCTAGTCAGAGGTTGCCCTAAGGAACCTTCTTCATTACTACTTACCCTGGCCTCCTTAGCCCCCATGGGCTCCCCAAAAAATCAATTGCACGACCAGCGAGTCGCCAGCTTCATGTCCAAGCCTGTGATCGAAGTGGATTCCGTCTCTTTGAAAGCCACCATACCTTCTCACTTTCCTGTTGACTTCCACAACCTCGAACCCTTTCCCTCGGGTCATTTGCTAAATCGCCTCATTAGTGGCCGCAACTGCTCTTTGTAAGTTAATGTCGCGTACAGGCACCTCTGGCACAGTGCATAGCACAATCTGCACCCGTGGAGACACCTCGCGTAAGTCGTCTACGCCCTTTGCCAAACCCTGGGCTATTCCCGCTCCTTTCCTGCTCAGCACGTCATTTAGGTCGCCCGCCACTATTACAAGGTTGCATGCCTGCGCATTCTCCGTGAGGTTTTCTCTAGCTTGCTCCATGACGTCGGCCAATCTCCTCCTTGGAAACGTCCCTACCTGCAACTCTTATGTCGCCTTTCTCCCGCTCCACAATTGCCGCTGAGCACCTTGACAGATTTGAGTCACCGGTGATTATGACCTTTTCACTCTCCCCTCCTGTCGAGGTCTCACCCTGCTTTCCTTTGCCCTCCTTGTCCGCATGATTCGGATTTCACACAGGGTATTGACCTCTGCGCTTCTGCTCTCCCTACGCTGCAGCGTCACTGTCGGTGACCCTCCTTCCAGCATGTTCCCCGCATTCTATGTGCTTTGTGGGCACTTCCAGTCCTGTCTCGCTGTCAGCTGGTGTTTCATCGTCACTACCATTTTCGTTCGTATAGGCGGCCCTGGTAAATTATTCCTCGGCTGCTTATAGTCTTTCGTCCACTGCCTTCCGTGCAACACGTTCCATATTGAGTTCATTTCGCAGTTATGCGATCCGATTTACCAGCTCAATCTTCACATCCTCCATTTTCTGTAGTCTAGCATCGACATCACAGGGTGTGTCGATTGGTTCAGTTTCCACGCTATTCTCATCAATCCCCTCGTCTCCCTTGAGAGACCCCCCGCACCCTGCTCGCCTTCCGCCCTTTTGGCCACATGTTGCATTTGGCGTTCTGAGATGCTGTCACCGAACCTTCCGAAGTACGTACCTACAAAAGGCCGATACGCACACAACCTGAAACCTTAAAATGCCACAATTTATTTATCCGCAGATTATTACAAAGTATCAGCACAAAATGTCGAGCAAACTTAATTCATGACACGTGCGCACGTGTTCGGAAACATGGCCACACTCTGATTGTCCTACAAAAGCAATATTCTTGATAGAAATACACACACGCTAAAAACACTAATGGCTAATATCCCTCACACCTCCAACCTACTATTTCGAAACTAAAGGACTTGACGTACAATTTATGATTTCTTTACTTCAATTATAGTCGGGTACAACTTTAGAAGGCAGCGGCATTTGCCCCCTCAAAGGCGGATGCATACGAGCCTCCACCAATGGGCACGCACTAAAAACTTGCGTCATGAGCCGGACGGCCGGTGTCCCCGCCGACGGAGAACGTGGCAGCCCGCGCTTCAAGCCGGGGCAAGCCGCGTCAGCGGGACTATTTCTTTAGTCGCGGAGGAAATCGGCTGCTGCGCTTCGGTCATCTCGGCGGGGCCTCTCCTGTCTTCTAAAGTTGTACCCGACTATAGTACGTACAAGTAATATTCCCTATATTGTTTTCGTGTCATTGTTTGTTCGCTTCGTATGCAATGATATATATATATATATATATATATATATATATATATATATATATATATATATATATATATATATTATAATGAAGAGAAGCGGAGAGACCATCGGCTTTCCGCCAGAGCGCTTGGTGTACTTCTGACCTCTTCTTCCTCCACTTCTCTCTTGGCTTTATCGTGTACTTTTTCCTTACACTCGACTACGCTGCGAGTCTTGCACAGTTTGTTGCCCGAACGCTAAGTAATCTTAAACCGCCCCTCATTTGTTTACGCGACGTTCGGCGAGAGCATACACAACAGAATTAATAAACGAAAGCACTCGAGTAAGTCGTTCGCGCAGGCGCATATTGCGCTGACGGATAACGTTAGGATGCGAACGGGTGAACTGTAGTCCCCAGAAAAAGGATGAATAAGTACAGGTGCCCACAAAATAACTCGGAACGCCGGACCGTTGGCCGCTCGTCGGCGGAGCACACCCGCGGAAAAATACAGCCACGGTCTGCGCGTGCGCGGCATCCGTAGCAAGCAAGCCTCGCTCCCTAGTGCATCTAGACAAGCGTTGCCTTGCATCAAAAAACTTGGTTTGTCCCTCTTAGCGCTGCGAGAACACATCTGGATGGAGGGGGGGGGGATCGGTGCCTGTAGGCTACTGCGTTTTCGCGCGCTAAGTAGCGTAATCTCTAAACGCACGCGTAATCCTTGTGGCGTAATCTCGTCGAAATCTTCCTTAATTCTAAGAGACAGTCATGCTTTCTGGAGAGCTTGGGTGGATGCAATTCATAAGCGTTTATAACTGAGTGGTGACCAGTGAGTTCACCATGCTCTACTTTTAATTCTACTTAATGTCTTGCATATATGCGTTAATTATTTCGCCTAAAGAAGCTATGAATTCATACATGTTTCACGTGGGCGAGCGCCACGGCTTGCCTAAATAGCACTGCAGCGCACTTATCAACCTGATTATTGTGTTGCACGATGTATTTTAGTCCTTGTTCAATTATATTCAGAGACGCATTTACTATAGTATACTTCGTAATAAGATCAGAACTTTGACTGTAACGCGACGGCTCCTTTAACAAGGATGGCTGCGTGCAGTAATAAAGTTTCCAAAATGACATCAGACGGCGTATTCCAACACGCGAATTTCATGCACAGGAATTAATTGTATGCATGCGGCACTAATATAAAGGTATCTTCAATGCTACGGAGTAACAATGAACATCGCATAGTGCTCTACTTATTTACGAAATCTGGCCGCTTCGCTGCAGCTTTAGTAGGGAGTACTCTAACATTTGATCGCGTGGTGTCTGCATTGGTTAGCGCAAACATTCAATTTTTTGTTCAGTGTGGTGAAACGAAAATTTCTTTTCGTTTGTTGCTGTTATTTTGACAACCTGTCTAATTTTTAAAGGCTATATTGTTTTGATGAATATGGCCTCCAATGTTTAACATGACTTGTAATATCCTATATAATCCAACATTACTACCTGTAAAAGAGAAAGAAATATAGAAGCACTGGATTTGGGCATCTGCATGTGCAATGACGAACAGTCACCTACAAAGCTTTAAAATTGGGTTGTTCAATGAATTGGATAATCTCAGTTGGAAAGTAACACTGAGTGTGTTTGTATGCCTCTCACTCATCTCATATATGTAAATGTATGTTGCCTAACCAACTCACTTTCAGATTTTAGTGGAATAGTTAATATGTCGTCTCATGCCGTTTCAGTTAAGAATAAATAGAACCATTATTAAAACGATCAAATATATTAGAGACAACTAATGCAGTGTTTATTTTGTGGTAAGTGTGGCATCAACTTACAGAAGAACAGAATTCATGCTCGTTTCAATGTTCTGATCTATCCCTTTCGTTTACCTCTCGATCTCTGAACATAAGTAGCAGGGCATGACAAGAGCATTGCTACTCCCATTTATAGTGGAGACATCAATGGGTTTCAGACAAAGCCAACTCCTGTCCCTTAGGCACATGTTTTCATATGGTGAAAACTGTTTCTGTCATACCAAAGCCAAGGCACATTGGCCCATTCAAGCCTGCTCAACAATTATAATATATGATAAATTTCCTGGATTTTGTCACCTGCCATCTGCCTTCTTTTAATCATGGTATGAAAGGTAGGTCCTGCTGGTCCGATGCAGCTATCACATTAAAAAATATTATAATTTACATGTTTCTTCTCTTGGCCACTGAAGGGCATCACCCAATCAGAACACAAGCACTTTCCTTCTTAGGTGCACTATTGAAAACAAAGGCTTGCAGCCACATGCATGCAACACTGGTAGTGATTCTCACACACACTTGTGCTCAACACTTCATCGAGTTAGGGTTGCACATATATCTTTTTGCAACCATGCTTTTTATGAGATCTCATAAGCTTGTTAAAGTACAAAACCGATTATGCAATGTTTATTGACAGCTGTGCACAGCTAGCTAATTAAGGGTGCACCTCGAATCACATTGGCTGTACTCAAGCTTATGCTTTGCTAATTAAGCCATGTTCTAAAATTGGCTCGCATACAACCCTAGCTGTATGTAATTCTCGAATGTGGTAGCTTGGTTGTAAAAGCTGTAGCTGGTATTCCTGTGGGCTTTGTTTGTTCATTTGAAGAGCAAATTTTACTCAGTTGGTCATTTGACAAGAAATTTGGTTGCGTCCTGAATACCTCATTCCTACATTGCAATATTATACTACACGCTAAAGGTGCATACAGCCCACATATCCCAGCATTAAATTACCAAAATGTGAATTACAATATATGTGCACACAATAACATTTCATGGTATATACAGCTAGTACAGTACATAGCGTGCTCATAGCTCGTGTACACGCTAATATGAAGTTTATTTAGAGTTGCATGCGAGAAAAAAGTAAACAGCATTTCAGCTGCATGTCGTCTCGCAAGCATCTCATGTGCATGGGTGCTACGCGAGATTCTTCGAGACATACACATACGGTGCGATTCGGGAAACATGAACCTATTTACAGGGTCCGTATGTCGCAAGGATTCCTTTCTCGAGGTCGAATTTTATTTATTTTTTTCGCATTTTCTACCGTCCATAAACAATCAACCGGTCGGTGATAGCGTACGCGCAGCACGGCTACAAGAAGGTCCCAGGGAGCAACGTCGGTGCCAGCGAGTACGTAATGTACGGCACCTCTGGCCTGCCTCCCTGCTCTATCGCCGCCAACGTCGCCGGAAGAAAAAAGAAAATCCATTTACTTTCAGTATATCTGTTGGAATAAAGTGATCTCAATCGCACCTACTGTGTAATACAACAAAAAAAAGAAGAAAAAGGGCGAAAACCAATCCAACTGCGATACCGAAGCGACCAACGTTTTACCGTCAATCACGATTTGTTGACAGAACATGCTTCTTACGACAAGTGCTGGCCAGACAGAAAGCGTTGTCGGCCGCCTTTGCCAAACTTGATCCGAGGACTGTCAAACATTCATTAGCGACAGCCGGGAAGTCGGCGAGTCGTTGAAAGTTTGCCGCTTGAGCGAACATTGCAACATCGTTATTGCACGAGCGAAACGCAAGCGAAATTCAAATATGTTAGTTTGGACGATAAATTTAAAAATATCCAGGTCTCCAATCAGGCGGCGAGACGCATTGGGCCGCGATACTTACTATGTAGTTATTCGAAGAATCCTCGGGCTAATCGCACATCGTATATCGAACGCCGCCTCGTAAGAATTAATTAAGGGGCCAGCTAACTCACGCGGCCGGCATCGCGTACGGCGAAAGTGTGGCGGCACACAACGAAGAGAGCTTTGCCCAAGCTGCATTAGGAAACCGCAAGATGCGGCCATATTGTAACAAGATCGACATGGTTATAAGAGCGTGAAAACGCAAGAAAGAGCTATCTTCTCCTAGCTGCGCTCATTCATGCAGGCCTGGCCACCGTCGTCGGCGATACGATGTATAGCAATTGTAGAAAAGTATTCACAAACCATTAACAGCCCTGCTTGTGCATGTAATAAGATCTATAGTGATTAATTGGTGCTGATTGTAGTGAAGAAGAGGAAGAAGTTCTCTTGCGTCTGTTGCTGTTTGCGTCATCAGCGTTCGTGGACTGCCTCGATTGCTTGAGACATCATTGTGAGACATCATAAATCGCCATATCACATTTGGTGGAAGGTGCCGCAATCCCCGACCTCACCCTGGAACTTCGCAGCCGAACGTTGCCGACTGCTTCCGCCGCTCCCATCATTTGCGGCGCCGTCCAGCGGCAGTGGGACTCTCCTGTCTTTAGCGGAGCCGATGAGACTGACGTGGAAGATTGGCTGTCTACCTATGAGCGCGTCAGTCATCACAACAAGTGGGATGACCCGACGAAGTTACCTACCATCATCTTCTATCTTGCTGACGTTGCGAGCCTCTGGTTCCACAATCATGAGCGGGAACTCCAAACCTGGTCCGCTTTCAAGACAGCATTCAGGGAAGTCTTCGGCCGCCCAGCCTTACAAAAGCTCCGTGCTGAACAGCGTCTACGCCAGCGCGCTCAACAGCCCTGCGAGACATACACCAGCTACATAGAGGATGTCATGGATATTTGCGCCCGCGTCAATTCTACCATGAGTGAAGAGGACAAGGTGAAGCACATCCTCAAGGGCATCGAGGACGACGCATTTCAAATGCTTCTCGCACGAAACCCTTTATCTGTCGCATCTGTCGTCACTCTTTGCCAGAGGTTCGATGAGCTGCGTCGACAAAGCGCCCTTGCGCGCAGCGCTGTTACACCTGGCAACTCTCTCTCGGGCCTCACACTTTCCTCCAACTCCTCGCCAGAATCCTCACTCTCAGTTCAGATTAAGAATTTTATTCGTGATGAGGTGGCACGCCAACTGTCTATGCTGCCTCTCAGCGATCGACCCCTACAGCCTGACACATCGCTGGCTGCTCCCATTAGGAGAGCCATTCGCGAGGAACTTGCCGACTCGGTGCCTTTGGCTCAACCCTGTCCTCCCGTGGCGGCACCTCTGACCTATGCTGCAGTCGCAGCGCGACCTGCACCGCCGACGTTCGCGTTTCCTGCGACAGTACGACCTCAAGCAGTGCCAACTCCCTCGTCGCCTCCTATTCTGCCTCGAAGCCAAGTTCAGAACCCTTGGCGCACACGCGACAACCGACCCATATGTTTCGCTTGTGGTTTCGCCGGCCATGTCGCGCGCTTCTGCCATCGTCGCTTGCCACCTGCTAACCCTGCTGTCGCAACGCCTGGGTATGGGTATTCCCACGATGCAACCGGGCATTCCATGCGTCCCGAGACAGAGTATTCGCCGTCTCCTCGACGCCCTGTCGGCAACCATCGTTCTCCGTCACCGCGTCGTCGCTCGCTTTCCCCCTTACGTCGTCGCCAGTTACCTAGCAAGGGAAACTAGTTGCTGCAGTTCTGCAGGCACGAACTGCCAGCTTCGCGACTTCTACAAGGCCTGCACATTCGCCACGCAATTTACTGGACGTTTTGGTCGATGGAACCGCCACAATTGCGCTTATGGATCTGGGGCTGCAGTTTCTGTTATGGGCGAAAAACTTTGTCGTAAGCTCCGCAAGGTCACCACGCCGTTGTCTGGTTTGCTACTGCGTACCGTGAGTGCGCAGCATATAGCACCGCTTGCTCAATATACCGCTAGATTGCTCATTGCCGGCGTTGTTTATGTTGTTGAATTTTTCGTGCTTCCTTCATGTTCACATGACATCATTCTTGGCTGGGGCTTTTTGTCTCACCATCGTGCCATCATCGACTGTGCTCGGGCCGAAGTGGCGCTCTTCCCGCTTTCCGAAGCCCCGCTACCTGACCCTTCTGCAAGTAAAGCCACCAAGCTCACCGTTGTCTCCGATACGAACATACCACCCGCAATGTCGGCTCTTGTGCCCGTATCTTGCTCCGCCGCGCCAGACGCTACGGTGCTTTTTACACCGTCACCTATTTTTCTACGTCGCAAGGCTCTACCTCTCCCGTTTGCTGTCCTCAACACTGTTTCTGGATTATCCACTATGCTTGTGTGTAACCCGTTTCCATCCCCTGTGACCTTACTGCGTGGAGAATCACTTGGTCGTGTTCAGCCCCTTGACCCCCTTCACAAACTCGATACTTATGATGACACGGCCTGTTATGAGCTCGACGCCTTCACTTGTCCACTGCTGTGTGCATCATCATCATCATCATTGTCGCCGTCGTCGTCGTCGTCAGACGTTCTTGAATCTGCCTTGGACGCCGATCTGCCACCTCCGTACCACCAGCAAGTCCTCGCGCTTCTTCAGAATTTTCGCTCGTCGTTTGATTGCAACCAACCATCCCTGGGACATACGGTGACCGTCACTCACAGCATCCACACTGGTTACCATCCACCATTACGCCAGCGACCGTACCGCGTGTCGGCAGTGGGGCGACAGATAATTACCGAGGAAGTCGACGATATGCTGCATAGTGTCGTCATTCGACCTTCCCACAGTCCTTGGGCGTCTCCTGTAGTATTAGTACGCAAGAAGGACGGCTCAATACGTTTCTGTGTGGATTATCTTCGGCTCAATAAGATAACTCGTAAAGATGTTTATCCGCTGCCTCGGATAGATGACGCCCTCGACTCCCTACAAGGCGCGGAGTACTTCTCATCTTTGGATCTTCGCTCCGGCTGAAGACGACTGTGAGAAGACCGCTTTCGTCACGTCCGACGCCTTGTATGAATTTACCGTAATGCCATTCAGGCTCTGCAACGCGCCCGCTACTTTCGAGCGTATGATGGACACTATCCTTCGTAACTACAAGTGGAAAACATGTCTGTCCTACCTTGATGATATTGTCGTATTTTCGCCCGATTTGCCGACGCACCTCGTTCGCTTGCGTGAGATTCTGACGTGCCTTACCTCTGCCGGCCTCCAACTCAACATCAAAAAGTGCAGTTTTGCTGCCCGCAAGTTAACAATATTGGGACACATTGCTTCGAAGGACGGTGTGCTTCCTGACCCAGCCAAGCTTCGCGCGGTCGCAGACTTTCCGGTGCCCACTACTCTTAAGGCACTTCGCAGCTTTATAGGGCTCTGCTCTTACTTTCGGCGTTTTGTGCGCAATTTTGCCACTATCATCGCACCACTGACCAATTTGCTTACCACTAGCAGCGGCATCTCCGCGTGGTCAACTTCGTGTGACGAAGCCTTCAAGCAACTACGTCGTCTACCTACTTCACCGCCGATTCTTCGACACTACGATCCCACAGCGCCCACAGAGCTACACACGGACGCCAGTGGCATCGGACTTGGTGCAGTCCTAGTGGAACGGAAAGACGGCTACGACGAGTACGTCGTCGCATATGCGAGCCGCACTTTAAAGAAGGCAGAAGCCAACTACTCTGCCACACAGAAAGAGTGCTTGGCCATTATTTGGGCTCTCGTCAAATTTCGTCTATACCTATATGGTCGCCCTTTTGACATTGTTGCCGACCACCACGCCCTTTGCTGGCTGTCCTCGTTGAAAGATCCGTCAGGTCGCCTCGGCCGCTGGGCACTTCGCTTGCAAGAATATGACATCCGCGTTGTCTATCGATCGGGCAGAAAGCACTCAGACGCCGATGCGCTTTCCCGATCTCCGATGCCTTCCGATGTGGCTTCAGTGTCAACGCCATTCGCATCCATGTCGACCATCAACGTCGCTGATATGCCGGCCGAGCAGCGTGAGGATCCCCTGCTTTCAACTATGCTGAATTTCCTCCATGATCCATCGGCCACACCCTGTTATCGAACACTTCGTCGCCAAGCCGCTCACTTTGCTGTCCGCGACAACGTCCTTTACCGCAGAAATTATTTGCCTGATGGACGCAAATGGCAGCTTGTGATACCGACACATGCGTGCTGACATATGCGCTTATTTCCATGCCGCTCCTCATAATGGTCACGCCGGCGTTCTGAAAAAGTACACTCGACTGAGGCAGCGTTTCTACTGGCACGGCATGAATCACTTCGTGCACCAGTACGTACGTGCTTGCACGGCGTGCCAAAGGCGTAAAATTCAACAGCGCCCTACTAGCGAGTTACAGCCGCTCCCCTGCCCAGTCCGGCCATTTGATTGCGTAGGCATAGACCTATACGGACCACTTCCGTCCTAGTTCCTCGGGTAACCGATGAATAATTGTAGGTGTCGACCACTTGACGCGCTACGCCAAGACTTCCACATTTCCGGCGGCTTCTTCGCGTGACGTTGCCTTCTTCATCTTGCGGAACTTCGTTCTTCGACATGGAGCACCACGCGAACTGCTCAGCGACCGGAGGTGTGTGTTCCTGTCCGAAGCAATCCAAGCCCTTCTCGCTACCACCCGCAAACGAACGGCTTGACAGAGAGATTCAACCGCACACACGGTGACATGTTGACTATGTACGTTGCCTCGGACCACAGTAACTGGGACACTTTTTTACCGTTCGTAACGTATGCCTATAATACGGCCATACAAGCTACCACTGGCTTTTCGCCATTCTTTCTGCTATATGGCCGCGAGCCCTCGTGTACAATGGACACAGTGCTCCCATACCGACCCGACGCTTCTGAATGCACGCCAGTGTCTGAAGCTGCTAAATACGCAGAGGACTGTAGGCAGCTCGCCCGTACCCTTACGACCGCCGCCCAAGGTCGCCAAAGGTGTGGCATGACAGTAACGTGCCTACACTCCATTTTCAGACTGGTTCCCTTGTTTGGTTGTGGGTCCCACCTCACAGCCCTGGCCTTTCAACCAAACTTCTTGCACGCTATGATGGCCCCTACCGCGTCATCGACCGTACCTTGGCTGTCAACTACGTTGTCGAGCCTGTGACGCCATCACACGACCTTAGACATCGCGAACGTGACACGGTTTATGTCAGCCGACTTAAGCCATACTATAACCCCCTGATGCTACCTACGCCGTAGGTCGCCAGGATGGCTCATCTTGTCTCCCGGGGGCCATTGTAGTGAAGAAGAGGAAGAAGTGCTCTTGGGTCTGCCGCTGTGCGCGCCATCAGCGTTCGTGGACTGCCTCGATTGCGTGAGACAGACTGATGAAAGCTTTTCACAGACTGATGAAAGCTTTTCTAATGTATGCACATATCGTGTTCACATGTGCATCTATTGTTTACTTCAGCATGCAAAAAATTAAGGGCTGTGAAACTACACCTGTATCATTTCACCAGAATTACGTTTTTTTTTTTTCTTTAGAGGCAGGCTCGCAATAAGTCGAGGAGGATTGAGCCCATGGATATGTTGACTAACAATCATGTAAAAATTTAATATACAGTACAGTATGTACAAATAATTTATGCTTAGCAAACCCCACCTGCCTCTTTGAAAGAACTTCTTTCAAAGAAAACTTAAATTTTTGTTTTGATCAGAAATGTACGATAGTGGAATAAAATGTGGTCCAAAATAGAGTTGTGAGTTATGTGAACAGAATTATATACACATAGGAAAATAACATGCCTGCTTTCCGCCTGCCAAGAAAGGCCAAACAATGAATAACGCACGAGAGTGAATGCATGCAACCACCATTCATGGTTCCATGGTGGAGAGAGGAGAGGCACGTCCCTGAGCATACACATCAGGAATATCATAGCCACATGATGACAATAAAAATGCATAAAAACTGTATATCAAACAATAATTTAGCATGTAAGGAAACGGCTATCACGTATATATCGTGAGCATCCTTTCAGCGCCTGTTCTGGTCGCAAATAGCTTTGCCGTAGAAAGCTGAACGTATCAACCTGATGGAAATCCTTGTTTTATTTACCAAGCTTAAAATTGTACTGAAGGCAGCAGGCCAAAAAGTTTGAAATTTGTTTGAAGGAACAGGAATTTTTATGTAGTAAATGCTTGGGTCCCTCTGTATTCAACTGTAGGTTGAGTAGGACAACACTAAGGATTGTCTTACATAAACTGAGAACTTCTACAAGAGAGTAACTTTGTGTTGGATTGCGCAAGCTCAAGAGCATATCATATGTTATTTGTGACTTTGCGAATGACAAACACCTTCAGAATTAGCTTTAGTAACTGTGATGCCTAAGTTTCTACATTTATTCGCATAAGTAAGTCCTCGGTCAACATAAGAAAGTACTCAAATAAGCTGTTTCAATATGTATTTGTGTCACTGTTAAATACAAATCGTATACATTTTAATTTTCCCGCAAAATCTTTTTAAGAAAGCTCTGCAGCAAAATTTAGCAATACAGAAAATTTTACTGCATTCTTAATAAATTATGGTTCCCACTTCAGAAGCATGAATATAACATGAATGTTGGAATCGTAACTTCAGTTTGTTAATCAACGATCACTTGACATAAGGCCCTTTTGAGATGATGTACCAACAAGGGACTTACATAGGTGATCTATGTTATACTACATGCTGTAGGTAAATCGTATGTTGTCAAAGTACAAGGTATACAGCTCGCTGGCACTTAAGGCAAGAAATTAATCGCTGCAGCTTTCATGGAGCAATCTTTGAAGTTTTACTGCTAGATGGCATATATTAATTAGGTTATAACATCACATGCCCTCACCAGTTACTATGCTAACCCCATTATAGTATGAAAGAAACGGTGGCAGTGGAGATTGGGGTATCATTTGTGTTCGTTTAATGTCTCTCTCTTATTTGCATATTTTGTTTTAATTTTTGCATGCATTAAGGTTTTTATGAGGAAGAGTTCAAATTCACATGGATGATAGTAATGAAACCTTCAATTTAATAAAGCTGTAGAGGTTTTCTTTGCATCATACACAGGTACCTTACACGACACCTGCTGAACTTCGAGAAAAAGAAATATGCTTTATCAATTTATCCTTATTCTTTTATTCTTGTGCAGGGGGCAAGGACCCAATGCGCTTCAGTAAATGTGCTTTAATAATGCTATGATAACGTCTGTGTCAGTATAGCAATAATGCAGCATGAAATTCAAATAAACATGTTTACAGTGAACGGCAGATTACAGTACCAAATGTTGCCATGTATTGTAAAGGCAACCAGGACCTTTCGAATGCTCTTCATTGACGGCACGCAACTAGCTGGAAAAGAGGTCACTCTGCTGCTGCTGAGCTGCCTGGTCAGATATAATGCGGTGAAAGTGCTAGTGAAATTTGTGGGAGAGCAGGCCGTGCAGTAGCCCAGTGCATCCCCTAATCCCCCTTTGATACCTTTAGATACACAAATTTTAGAAAGTGTTTGCTCGACAAAAATACATTGATGTGGATGCAGGAGCATTTTAAGGTACTTTGCTACCCCAGGTAAATTCAAATTACTGCACTCCTCTATACTCCAACATCAAATTTAGGCATATCAGATGGCGAAATTTAGAACACATAGTAAGGCACTAGCAATTAAAATGGAAAGAAAGTTAGTGCATAGGTTTACAGGCATCCGTTCATTGTTCTTTCAACATTCAGCCATTCAAAGTGCATCCGGCATTGAATATTCAACGGAATACAATATTGTCCGTTGCCCATTGGTGAAATTTACACGTAAAAGTGGGGTGAGTGACAGCAAGGTGTGCTGTGCCCATCTAGAAGTGCCACACCTAGACTGACACCTGTTTCGCCTACAGCACATACCTCTGCTTGGATGTGTAGCTGCTCAGAAATATGCATAGAAAATAACAGTAGATGCTGCTGTGCCGATGTATCTTTAAGAATTCTTACATGTATAAAGGGGATTTATTGGGGTTCGTAGCGACAGCGGGTCGTAGGATGCACCGAGCACAGTCCTCTCGCTCGAGCTTCTGCTGCGCGCTTGATGCTGCCGATGCTGCTGACTCTGCGTCATCGTTCGTCATCTTCCTTACAAGGGCCCCGCGGAAATAAAGGAGCCATCCTGGCGACTTAGTTGTCCGGAAGGACGATAGAAAGGTGATACGGCTTGAGGCGCTGAACGTGAACGACTTCACGGTTCCGACGTCGCATGTCGGACGGCGGCGTGAGCGGCTCAACCAGGTAATTAACGGGTGATGTTCTCTCGAGAACGCGGTATGGCCCGTCGTACTTCGGAAGGAGTTTTGAAGCGAGACCAGGCGTGTGGTGTGGCACTAACAACCAGACGAGGGCGCCCGGGAGAAAATTGGGAGTCGAGTTCCGTGCGTCGTGAACGACTTTTTGACGGTTCTGGTCGTCTGAGGTGAATTGGCGGGCCAGCTGGCGACATTCTTCGGCGTGTCTGGCTGCTTCCGAGATCGGCAGGCATTCGGATGGGTCCGGCCGGTAGGGCAGAATGGTGTCTATTGTGTGCGAAGGATGACGGCCGTAAAGAAGGTAAAAGGGTGAGAATCCGGTAGTGGCCTGAGTCGCGGTGTTGTAGGCGTAGGTGACAAACGGAAGAACTAGGTCCCAATTAGAGTGATCAGGTGAGACGTACATGGCGAGCATGTCACCAAGAATTCGGTTGAAGCGTTCCGTGGTACCGTTAGTCTGTGGGTGATAGGCAGTGCATTTACGATGAACAATAGCGCATGCAGCAAGCAGTTGTTCGATGACTTCAGATAAGAAGGTGCGGCCTCTGTCGCTCAAAAGTTCACGTGGACCTCCATGACGAAAGAGAAAACGACGTAGTATGAAATTGGCGACCTCCTGCGCTGTAGCATTTGGTAGAGCAGCAGTCTCCGCATAACGTGTTAAGTGGTCTACCGCAACGATGATCCACCTGTTGCCGGTAGGAGTCAACGGAAGTGGCCCGTAGAGATCTATGCCCACGCGATCAAAGGGTCGGGATGGGCATTGTAAGGGCTGGAGTTCACCGGCGGAGTTGTGCGGTGGCGCTTTGCGACGTCGGCACTCATGACACGAGCGGACGAAGTTGCGAACAAAATTGTACATTCCCCGCCAGTAATAGCGGTGTCGAAGTCTTTCGTAGGTCTTGAAGACTCCCGCGTGGCCACACTGAGGGTCGACGTGGAACGAGGAGCAAATCTCTGA
The DNA here is from genome assembly GCF_013339745.2 of Dermacentor silvarum. NCBI lineage: Eukaryota > Metazoa > Arthropoda > Arachnida > Ixodida > Ixodidae > Dermacentor > Dermacentor silvarum. The sequence continues at coordinate 34,571,772 of NC_051155.1, read as the reverse complement.
TCGCAAGGTTCGCGGAATGACGAGTAACCATGTGCGACCCTCTGGGGCATAGTTGCGGCGATACAGTAGCTGGTCTCGAATCGCAAAATGAGGAACTTGGCGCCGAAGCGTTCGTGACGCTGGAACTTTCGACGTATCCGAGAGAAGGTCGAACAGAGATGCAGTCCAGGGATCATCACGCTGTGCAGAGACGATAGTGTCAAAGTCCAGAGATGACAATGTGCACTCGCAGGAGGAGTCGTGACTGGCCTGCGGGGGAAGCGGTGATCGGGATAGCGCGTCAGCGTCGGAGTGCTTTCGCCCGGAACGGTAAACCACGCGGATGTCATATTCTTGAATTCGCAGTGCCCAGCGGGCAAGGCGGCCCGATGGGTCTTTTAGCGTCGACAGCCAACATAGTGCGTGGTGGTCGGTCACTACGTCAAAAGATCGGCCGTATAAATATGGGCGAAACTTGCCAAGCGCCCACACAATGGCCAAACACTCCTTTTCTGTTACGCTGTAATTGGCCTCCGCCTTGGTTAACGTGCGACTCGCGTATGCGACGACGTATTCTGTGTGGCCAGGTTGACGTTGTGCCAACACAGCACCAAGGCCTACACCACTTGCGTCAGTATGAAGTTCGGTTGGCGCTTGAGGGTCAAAATGGCGAAGAATGGGTGGCGTCGTGAGAAGACGGCGCAAGGTTGTGAAGGCGTCGTCACACTCTGGAGACCATGATGAGAGATCTCTAGAGCCACCAAGGAGCTGCGTGAGAGGTGATATAATTGACGCAAAGTTTCGAACGAATCGCCGAAAGTAAGAGCAGAGGCCGATGAAACTGCGTAGCTCTTTGATAGTGGTAGGTTTTGGGAACGCAGTAACAGCACGTAGCTTCTCGGGATCCGGGCGTACGCCCTCCTTTGACACGACATGGCCTAAAATTGTGAGCTGACGAACAGCAAATCGACATTTCTTCAGGTTAAGTTGCAACCCGGCGTTGGTCAAGCAAGTGAGTACGTACTGGAGGCGGAGCAGGTGCGTTGCGAAATCAGGGGCGAACACCACAATGTCGTCAAGATAGCAAAGACAAATTTTCCATTTGAGGCCACGCAGAACATTATCCATCATTCTTTCGAACGTAGCAGGTGCGTTGCAAAGTCCGAAAGGCATGACGGTGAATTCATACAAGCCGTCTGGTGTAACAAAGGCAGTTTTCGGGCGATCGGCCTCTGCCATCGGAACCTGCCAGTAGCCTGACCGCAAATCCAGCGAAGAAAAGAACTCGGCTCCCTGCAAACAGTCCAGAGCATCATCGATGCGTGGTAATGGGTAGACGTCCTTCAGTGTAATCTTGTTCAACCGTCGAAAATCAACACAGAAGCGGATGGAACCGTCTTTCTTCGTGACGAGTACCACGGGAGAGGCCCATGGGCTCTGTGAAGGTTGAATGACGCCCCGACGAAGCATGTCATCGACCTGTTCTGCAATGACGCGACGTTCCGTAGCAGACACGCGATATGGTCTTTGTCGCAGCGGTGAGTAAAAGCCAGTGTCGATGTGATGCTCGACTGTCGATGCACGGCCAAGAGATGTTTGCGCAACGTCGAAAGAACGGTGGAAGTGCTGAAGGAGTGCGAGAAGTTGAGATCGCTGCGAATGTGTCAGATCGTCGGCGATGAATGGGCTGAATACATCTGTCCATGCTGAGTCGGCTACGGAGAGGGCACTCAGTGCATGAAGGCAGTAGGAGGCATTTCGTCGAGGACGGAGACAATTCGGGTTGAATCAACCGACTCGACGTAACCAAGGCATTCGCGGCGGAGCAGTGATAGCGGCGACGAAAGATGATTGTAAACGGGCATCGTGCTGACACCGGCGGAGAGGTCAAGAGCTGCAAAGGGCAAAGGAAGCGCTTTTCGGGTTACAAAGTGATGAGAGGGCATGAATAAGACCGTCCCGTCGGATATAGCACTACACGAGACCGGTACGAATGCTGAAGAGCACGGGGGAATACAGGTGTCTTCTTGCACGAGAAGTTTAGCGGCAGGATGAGCATCGACCGAGGCCAGGTCACCAAGGTGGGAAAGTTCAATCTCAGCCCGAGTGCAATTTATGATGGCATTGTGGCGTGAGAGAAAATACCATCCTAGAATAACGGCGTGGGAGCACGATGAAAGAACTATGAACTCAATCGTGTATAAAACGTCCTGTATGGTTACACGGGCTGTACAAGCAGCGGTAGGGCGAATGGGTTGAGCACTTGCCGTTCGAAGCGACAATACAGACAGAGACGTCGTCACTTTACCAAGCAAGCGGCAAAACCTGGCATCCATAACTGAAATAGCGGCACCGGTATCGACGAGGGCGACTGTAGCGACATCTTCGACAAACACATCAATGACATTGGCAGGTAAAGGAAGAGGACTTCGGCATGTCGACACTTGCGCAGTTCTTGCCTCAGGAACTGCGTCGTCTAGTTTCCCTCTTCGTTAGAGACGGGTCGCTGACGCATAGGGGAAAGCGATCGGCGACGTGGGGAGGGTGACCGGAAGCGTTCGAAGCGAGGACGGCGATCAGTCTGGGAGCGAGGTGGTGATGGATCGAAGGGTCCGTAAGGCACATTTGGATCGGACGGCACATAGGACGCTCGTCGATCGTCATCGAACGCCTGCGATCGGCGGCGGCAGAACCTTGCGACGTGACCGGGATACCTACATGCAAAGCATATAGGGTGATTGTCCGGCGTACGCCACGGGTTAGCGACGGCAGTGCTGGCCCAAGGAGCGGGAGGAGGAGGGCGGTGCACAGGCTGCTGGAAACGTGGTACGGGCGCACTGCGAGGGGCCATTGCAGCAACCGCAGCATAAGTTAACGGTGTAGCCACGGCATCCTGCTGGTGAACAGCTGGCAGCGCTTTCGTGACCTCTTCATGGATCACATTACGGAGAGGAGACGGCAAAGTGCTGGCAGACTCCGGAGTGATGGACACCAGAGACAGCTGTCGTGCGACTTCTTCGCGGACGAAATCTTTGATTTGGGCTATCAAGGAGGCTTGTTCGGGGCCGGTGGTCAGGCTGCAGAGTGACGCCGCATTAGGTGTGGGATGTCGCCTTGTCAGAGCTCGCTGCTTTCGCAATTCGTCATAGCTCTGGCACAAGCTGATAACATCGCCAACAGTGCGCGGGTCCTTGGCCAGAAGCATCTGGAACGCGTCATCATCGATTCCCTTCATGACGTGCTTAATCTTTTCCGCTTCCGTCATGGCAGCGTTCACGCGCCTGCACAAATCGAGGACGTCTTCTATATAGCTGGTGAACGTCTCACCCGTGTCCTGTGCGCGTGTACGCAAACGCTGCTCGGCTCGGAGTATCCTGACGGCGGGTCGCTCAAATACTTCGGTAATCGACGTCTTGAACGCCGACCACGTTCGGATATCCCTCTAATGATTCCTGAACCAGAGACTGGCGACGCCCGCAAGATAGAAGGATACGTAAGCCAGCTTGTCCGAGTCGTTCCATTTGTTGTGAACGATCACCCGTTCATAAGATGACAGCCACTCTTCAACGTCGTTGTCGTTGGTTCCGCTGAAGATGGGAGGTTCCCGCTGGCGAACGGTGCCAGCGCAAGGGACGGGTGGCGATGGAAGAGTCTGCTGGTCGGCGTCCGGCATGGCAGAGGGTAGCGTCCGCGAACGAAGTTCCAGGATGGTAGAGTGGAACGTTACCCAGCACGGCTCCACCACTTATAAAGGGGATTTATTGGGGTTCGTAGCGACAGCGGGTCGTAGGATGCACCGAGCACAGTCCTCTCGCTCGAGCTTCTGCTGCGCGCTTGATGCTGCCGATGCTGCTGACTCTGCGTCATCGTTCGTCATCTTCCTTACACATGATTTACATGTCCCAACCCTAGCAACAAAGCATGGCGTTTGCAACAAGCACAGTACCTTCAGTAGAAGTTGTGTTCTATCTTGTATGCAGAAATGTAGTAAAGTGTAAACAAGGCAGTGTGCAAAAATCTCTCTTGTGAATTCCTGCTGTGCAAATTTCAGAGATGAATGATATATAATAAAATGTTGGTGATAGCCCAATGCACACGCACACAAAGAAAGACGATTCAGCTGTTAAAAATGTCAAATGTTGTACCTACCTACATGCAGGTAGGTACAACAAACTTTCAACTCTATGCTTTAGTGTGATGCTATAGGAATAACATAGTGTGATGCTTCAGTGTGTTGCTGATCCACAGAATATTGTGAGCGCTGAAGTGCTGGCATTCTTGGTGTGTGTGCGTAAGGGGGGTGGAGAGGCTGTTTCGTGGGTCGACCCACGAAACAGTTAATTCTTGCCTCAAGGCGCTCCCGACGTGTGAACTTCAAGAGTATACAATCCCATTGTTCATGCGCTAAACTGTATTGTTTATATGTTCCTGCGTTGAGGCAAACGCATTGAAACCATGTTTGCACATACGATAACTGCATGAGTGACTGGCGCACCGTGCAGATATGATCTTTAAAATGTATAGCTGACATTTTCAAAGACCCGACTTGCCGCCAGAACTAGCAGTAGTCATTCCGCTTTCATTAATTAATTAATTCATTCATTAATTCATTCATTCATTATTTATTGCCGCCCGAACTTCCCGCAGTAGTCATTCGAACGCACTTCCAAGACGGCCCAATCAATCAGACCGTGGTCGAAATTATGATAAATATAATGGCATGCTCATCTATTTTTGATTAAGTCCACATCCGTAGGCGACAGTATGCTAAGCCTGAGCTTTATTTTACGTCCTGTTCACATCGCTCTCTCGACTAGCTGTTCAGCAAAATCAGAAATTTCAAACAGCTGGAAACGGGAGGGACATACAAGATAGACAAAGCGTACTTTATTTCTGGTGAGGCGGTATGAATATGCGAATATGCAAGAGTATGCACCGCATTTAAAGAGAAAAAGAGATTACAGAGGCAGGTCGAAAAATTGAAAGTTAGGACAACTGGAACCGGAACGCACACAGAGTATTTTCCTTTCTGAAAGAAGATACGTCGACATGCAAGAATATACACCGCATCCAAAGAGAAATAAAGGTAGATGCGGCTAAAGTTTGCTAATGTGATCGTATGACATAGGCCAATGGTATTTTCTCTGCGAAAAATCGCACTCGGCAAGGTCTCATGGACCTTAATATTACCTTAGACGCTTCAGTGAAGAAAACAAACTAAGCTCCGAGCTCTGTGTGCTAAAACAATCTAGGAAACAAAATAAAAAAACCCAGGTATAGTGTCCAGAAGGCGAAATTATACATTTTATTAGCCTTTGTCGCCTTCGCGTAAACAAAATGCTTCACCTTTAGGCAGCGCGGAACACAACTATACAAGGAAAAAAAACAGTATAGTGGTAAAAGATATATGTTTTATATAAATTTTATGTTTTTTAAGTGCTAGCACTTGAAAACACAAATAAATGAGCAACGACTGTGCCTTACAAACGCGTTTATAACTTTATTGAGATGGCGCAACAAGAGACGACTGAAAAATCTTAAAAGGCCTGATCGCGAGCCCGGCGGCGTAAGCTTTGATTTAATCGCCTTTTAACGTGCGTCGTCAAGTACGCGAAATCGAAACTTTGCCGCGGCTGCGCGCGCGCGCGTGGTTGCGACGCGCTTGTGTAAGTTCAACCTCGCATCCGCTACTGTCCCGAGCCCCAGCAAAATGGGCAACGCGGTCGTCTGCTTGGCCATACTGGAATCAGGTGAAAGAAAAAAAAGCTGTGCCTCCCAACCGGTGCCTACAGCGAGCTAGTCAGTGGAAGCATTGGAAAATTTCACCGATGTCGTGGACAACATGCTGGTGAGTTTCGACGTTATGTCTGATTCCTTACAAGCGTTGGGTTTTTATTATGTCCAGAGATTCTGGCTCGGTTTTTTCCTGATGCCTGATAATTTATACCGCAATGTTGTGGATTGGTATCGGTTTTTCTTGCGAGAACAGGCTAAGCGAATCTCGCGAAAAAAAAAGAAAAAATGCGCAAATTATAGGTTCAGTTTAAAGCGTTTTTTTTTCTTTTTGTTACAAAGGACGGAATCGTATTGCTCTTTTTATGTGTACTTTTCAGTCTTTTGTAATGACTGCTGCAACGTGCGCGTTTTTTTCTGCAACGTGCGCGCACTGTATATTTTTATTTGCGATTGCTATATTGGTACTCTTTTGTGGCCTGCCATCTTGCTCTTTCCTCTTAAGCTTCCCTGCTCTGTTTCTTCAACTTCGTTTTAATTCCGTCTGTCTAAAAAAGTACGCAGATGGTGTAACTTAAGTAAGAATAAGTGGCGTAGCCAGTATGATGGTTGTGGGGGGTGTTGATGGACAACGGGCATGTGCTCCCGAAACTTGTGTTAGTATGCAGCCTGCCTCTCACGCGTCCTCGGTAAAATTCGCGCACGACGCCCCCCCCCCCCCCCCTTCCGAAAGAAATAAAAACTGCGGGTTACATCTCCGTAGCAACGCACCTGTATTGATCATCTTGTTTGTGGAGGCTTCCCTTAAAATATCCTGTGTTTTCCAGATCCAGATATATGATGCCGACTTTGATGATTTTGTAGACCTTGAAGAAGGAACACGAGTGCCCGACAACGCCAAACTGAAAGTGGCCAGAAAAGTGGCCATTCCTACTGATGTGAGCACTTCCTACCAATTAAGTTCATGACTGTGCGATCATCATGCTTTACATCATGCAGTTAACATAATGAAATTTAGGAAACGTGCATGCATTACAGCAGCAATCTGTATGATTCTTTTGTCGCTGCAAGTGTTACACATTTTAGTTTATTAGTAAACGCTTAATTGCAGTGTCTTTAATGCAGGATACAAGCTCCTTTGATGCCATCTCTCTCAACCTGCCAAGTGGCTCCTCTAGTGTGTGGTAAGTGGCCGACTGAAGCTTCTCATATTGTTGCTGCTTGTGCTGCACCAAAAACAATATATGCGGTTCAAGTGTTTTTTATTACCATTCAAAGTTAGATAATTTGGTTAAGTAAAATTGAGCTTTCCGGCTTTCCAATATTCTTCGCATTGTCTCCCCACGCACCACCCAGCTTTGAATGATTGCTCTAAAAAAGAGAAAGCTATAATAAAGCAGCTTCTTTGTAAACAATTTTGCCTTATTCAGATAGCATATACTGTTTTTCAAATGTTACAATAAATGCTTGTTCTGTACTATTGGTGTGACAGTAGTTATGAAATGCTTGGAAAATTTACAGCTCAAGCTTTTTGAGTAAGATCCAAGAACTCGTAAATTGGCGTACACCAGCTAGTCTAGATCTAGTTCATTGCAACGCAAATGTGCTGTGAATACGGTGGTGAAAACCTACTTTTAATTTTTACCTAGAATTTTATGTAGTCAAAGTATTCTTGGCATATTACTCAGTATTTTTTAAACAGTGTGTGTGTATGGGTGTGTGTGTGTGTTAGACCTGCTAAAGGCGGTACACCGTTCAATAAGTAAAACAATAGGCAGCAAGAACGATTCAAATCATTAAAAAAACAGCAGTGGTAGTGAAAAGTGATCTCGGATTTTGTCTTTGAATTGGAAAATTGAATGCCATCATACTGATTCAGATGACCTCTAAATGATTTCATCTTTCATGAGAAAAGAACACCAAAATTATGAGAAAGTAAGCTGGTTTTGCTAATTCTCCTCAAGGTAGGTGGTATTAAGACTTGTTCAATTTTTTTTTACTGATAATTGCTGAATACTACTAGAGAATTCAAATCAGTTTGAGCTGTTTTGTTGTTACGTTGTTACCCGCTCATTATGTGATGAGAAAGTGATTGAACTATCGCTTTTTTCCAGCTCTCCTGGCGAGCATGAGGTGGTTACCGTACCCCTGCACAAGAAACAAGACTATCTGGAATTTAAGCTCCCAAATTTTTATCCTTATGAGAAGGTGCTCGACAGTGGAACCCCTATTAGTAGTTCGCTTCGGCGATTTGTTGTGGACAAGCTATTTCAAGATTGCTACAAGACTGCATGGTATGCAATGGTTTCATGTTAAGTCATTACTTTTTTTGACCTTGTTACCTTTATCTTCTACTACTTGGGCATTGTTTGATGTCTATTTAACAAAGACCTTGCATAGGAAACATAATGCCAGGTAACAATATTTGCTCTCCCTCAAGCCCACCCTTACCAAAAACTTAAATAGGGATAAACAAATGACATGTGCATACTATATTCAAGTAATGTATTCTATATATTTGTAATTTATTTTGTGCATGGCTCTGGATAAGGCGGACTTGTTTAATGGGACAGTCAGTTTCCCTAATTGATTGGAAGCACTTCTAAACATGTGATTGCGATGCCCAAATCATCACCTTTTTTCCCAGGCAGGGTTCATTAACCAGAGTGCATGCAATTATTTTCAAGATGCAGTTTATTTGTCAATGCATAACACAAGCTACCCTCTTCGTATTTAACTCCAAGTTAATTTAAAGGGGGGGGGGGGCGACCAACATAAAATTCCAGTTATGCAATGCGTAAACATGTTTCGATTTTCAAAATTGTGAGGAAAGCTTTTCAGCACACACTGGTGGTGCTGTAGTTGCTAGTGGCGTACAAACCCAATCTTTTGTTCACCACAGGTACCCATCAAGGCAGTTGTACAGAGTCGCAGCACTACAGCTTGTGAGCAAGTAACCACATTTGATGGACAAAATTCGTGGAAGCAGTGGCGTGGTGAGCAAGATTTCTACAATTAGTGTCCTGTCATATATGTAAAGGCATTTTCTATATCTTCCAATACACAATTATATGCTATGAAGAGCTTTGATAATTTGAAGACTGGTTGTGATCCCTTGGCAGAGCCAGTTTTTCGTAGATAGGCTGCTCTTGAAGTAGAAATTTTTTCAAACCAGGTTAATAAACGAGCATAATGAGCTTGTACACTTTTGTTGCAATTGGTTATAAAATTAAGGGACACGGCTCCCTCTCAATCAGCCTTAACCGGTCAGAAGTGCTCCATGCACTATTCTGCATTTAACTTGGCATTGGCAGAATAGCATAAAAATGATCGTCACATGCTTTAAGTAACTCTCGTAATAATAATGTTGTGCCTTGTCCTTCACTTATTGCCGACTTTTTTTATTATTTAACAGGATTCGTGGGTATTGGTCATTCGAAACAAGTTAAAGAACATGCGCAAAAAGGTAGAGTGCTGCACAGAGGGAATGGAGGAAATCAAGAAGTTCTTGCACAAGGCTGCTACCAGGACGTCGGGCCCCGAGGAAGGCACAAGCAAAATATCTCGCGCTTGTCTGTGAGTACATATTACAGCTGTCACAATTATTAAGTCAAATAAGTTTTTAATTGTTATTTTGGTCACTTGCGCAATCTGCACTTCAGTTGTCGTAATAAAAGGAACTAATGTGAATAATTGTAAGATCTTTCTGCATGCATATTGCGCAGCACAAGATGAGTATTATTCAAATCAACTTACTGCTGTAATTTGGCACAATTTTTTTCGTGCCGTTGATGATACCTAATTTCTGCAATTTTGTAGCTGTATCGTAGTGCAAATTT
>NC_051155.1:34526120-34562121 GCF_013339745.2 Dermacentor silvarum | reverse complement strand
TTGTCGGACGCAGGTTGGCTTCGCAAAAAGCCAGACTACAGAACACGGCGGCGGGCAGAGCCATCCTCCACCGGACCGGCACGGCCACGGAGCTTCGTGCCCTCGATGGGCAACGATCACTTCCGGCCGAGGTCAGAAGCAAGATCACGGCGAACCCCATACCAAAGCACATGAGTCATGAACTCCACGAAGGACGACGCAAGGCGCGGGTCAACAGACAGCGCCGACAATTCAAGAGTGACCCGTACGTACAGTACGTGGACGTGGCGGCGTACCCCGCAGGGGGCCTCTTCGCGGTAGCCGCCGTGAACGGGAGAGACAACTCCTTAACCCTCGCGGCCTCCGTCAGGGCAGAGACCCCAGCTGCGGCTGAGACCATAGCCGCAGCGCTAGTAATAAAACAACATGACAGGGTGGACAGGGAAGTTCATGTCGTTACCGACTCGCAACAGGCCTGCCGAAACTTTACCAACGGAGGAACACCGGTGCTGGCGGCTCAAATTCTAGGCCCGAGGCTACAAGAAACCCATCAAATCACTTGGACGCCGGGTCACGCGGGACTGGAGGGGAACGAAAGGGCGAACGCCTTAGCTCGAGTGCTAATTAACCGAGCGGGGCAAAACCAATCGTCTTATCAATCCCCTCCCTTTACCTTTGTGCCCCTGCCATCAAATTACTGCGACCGACTCGAAATCCAGCGACTCAACCGCAGGATTTATCCTCCCCCTCACAAAAATCTCAGCACTGAAGAGGCAATAGCCCTCAGACTTATCAAAACAAACACATTCCCAAACCTACACAGATACAGCAAAATATACCCACAAACATATCGCGGCATCTGCCCCTGGTGCGGCGACACACGCCCTACACTCTTTCACATCTCGTGGGGGTGCAGGGGCAAACCTCAACATTTAAAGACGCCTAACACGTCATTTGAGCGGTGGGAGGTACAGCTGACCGGCGATACCCTGGCGGGACAACAAGCTCTCGTCCAGCAAGTACGTCGAGCAGCCATGGCCAGTGGAGTCCTGGCATGAGGACACCACCCACTCGTCCTCAAGATCAACGATCTGAATGGTCTAAATAAATGTTTTTCTCTCTCTCTCCCGCACTTCTAGCGTAACGGCAATGAAAAATACCTTGAACCTTCCTAGTATTTCCCTTCGTAGAAAACTTTCGCGAATGCTAACCTTTCACATGATTTATTACCACAATCATCAGCTAAAAGAGGATCTTCTTTCTGAGCCATCATTCATATCACGTCGCAGAGATCATCGCCATAATACGCATTCCATATTGCCGGACTAATGCGCACTTTAATTCTTTTGTGCCAAAGACGGCTAGCGATTGGAACCACCTGCCCACCTCTGTGGCCGATATATCTGACACGTCTTTATTTAAAACTTCAGCTGAAAACTGTGTGTTCGCCTAATCTGTTTTGTTCCTAAACTGATTTGCATTTAACCTAAACTTACTTTTCCCTGCTGTATACGATGATGTTTTATTTTGTGTATACCATATTGTCTCCATTTGTGGCAAGGACGGCGAGCATTGGAACCTCCTACCCGCCTGTGTTGCGGATATTTCTGACACGTTGTAATTTTTTAACTGCCGCAGAAAACTATGTATTTGCCTAATCTTCCTTGTTACCAATGTGATCTTGTTTTTCGCTTAAACATACGTTTTTTCTTTACTGATACCATTTGTTTTATTTTTGCTGCATTATGACTTCTTTTTTTATACCACTCCCTTCTGTAACGCCCCCTGGGCCTTGAAGGTATTGAGATAAATAAATCCATTGTCTAATCAGCGGGTGGTGCACACATCGGGTGAATCATTATCACATACAGTCAAAACATAATAATAAAAAAATGTCACAGTTTCGCCCTAAGGGCGAAGCAATGAATGCGATAGCAACACAGCAATGTCATACGAAGTAAAGTGAGCGGCTTTGGTAGCAATATGAATTGTAGTAAACATGAGCTGATTAAGTAAGCAGGTGTGCTGCGGCGTAAGTAGACCGACATGAAGAGAGACTCGATGACCACGAGAAGGCGCGTGTGAAACGGTGGTGTTGATGAGAAGCGCTGCCCGTGGGCCGCGCGTGCGAAGTGACACACCTGTAGCGCTGCACTGCCGATCCGGGCAGCATTGCATGTGTAGCGTGCGTTGGAAAATGTGGCCCGACTATTACTAACTGTGGTGTGAGCGCGCACAAACAAACATGAATAGATCACACTGAATGACTGCAGACAACGACTGTCAAAACGCTGGCAGCAAGCGCATATACGCCGCAACGGGGAAGGTACGTGCGGTCTATCGCTTCAACGGAAACTGAGTGGCGAATGTAAGGGTCAGAGCCGTGTGGAGATAAGAGACGGTGCGAGCGAGCGACGAGCGCGGTTGTTGGTCGAGTAGAAATGCCCCCCCCCCCCCCCTACGCTCCCTCCGGCGCTCGCTTCTCGCTTCCTTGCTTGCGCGTGGAAGATTGAGTGCGTTCGCTCTCCGTGACAGCGTGCGTCCCCGCACGCTTCCGCTCGGGCATACGGCGCGCGGCGAAGATTTTATCTATACGGAACCTCACGGCGACGGCGACGACGACGGCGACGCCGACGGCAGAAATCCGGTGGAAGTGTCCATATAATTGCTATCGCAATAATAAACATAACATAATCCACAAACACATATACATAGACAGCGACACGGAAATAAAATTGACATTATAAGCGTTAATAACAGCCAACAATGCCACTCTCTTCGAGAAAGGTTAACGCTTTTAGAGCGCTCTTTTGCAAGGTCGTTGTTGACCAAGAGCCCAATAGTTTCCTTAAACTGAAAGGTCTGTGGTGTAACGCCATTAAACTTGATTTAAGTCGGCGTCTTGGTGTCTCGTGATGTGGGCAATCAAAAAGAAGGTGATGTATATCCTCATATACAAATCCACAATCACTATCGCGTGTTTCCGCACGGCCAATTCTATGTAGTAAATGTTTTGTGTAGGCAGTGCCTAGCCTTAATTGATGAATAAGTGTTTCTATATTTCTGTCTAATGGCAATGGAAATTTGAGTTCAATAAGCGGATCGATATGGTATAAATCAGAGGTCTTCGAATTCTGGTCAAACCACGTATTTATACTCATTTTGAAATATGTTGCCCTTATAATGCAGCGTAATTAATTTTTTGAAATTGGGAGCGAAATCGCATCATCTTTGAGGTGTGCTTGTCGTGCTGCTTCATCGGCTGCTGTGTTGCCAGGAATGTTACAATGTCCAAGTATCCACTGGAATCTTATTTCATGCTTCTCTTGGCTTGCCTTTGTGAGGTCTCTAAGTGTTTCATATATTATACTATCACTGATTGTTTTTGCTTTTGTGCTGCAGAGTGATATTAGTGCCGCCTGTGAATCGCTGAAAATTACCCATTTTTGCGTATCTCGTACTGAAGTTATAAATTTTACCGCACATAGGATTGCGAACAGTTCAGCCGTTGTGGACGAAGTCGCACGAGATAACTTAAATGATTCTTGTTTATTGAGGTGCGGTATATAGAATGCTGAAGTTTACGAGGTTGCTGCACTGGAGCCATCTGTATAGACGTGTATGTATCCAGAATATCGCATATAAATCTGCTAAAGTGCTAGTTATTGAGCAGCTTTAATGCGCATGTCACTTTTTCTGAATATTCCATCTACTGACAATTCGATTTTTGGATGAGTAAGCAGCCATGGAGGATATTCGACATCTGAGTTCCAAAATTCATTTCCTGGCAGTATATGGAGATTTTCCTGAATTTCTTTATGAACATAACTTCTATCTCGTTTCATTATGTCTAGAGCCAATGGGTGGTTTTTATGCTGTTTTTGAAGGCGAAAATAATGCCGGAATGGTTCTGTAGTTCTTATAACTGGAAATGGTGATTGGCGAGCCTTAGCTATTACAAGATGGCTAGAATTCACTCGTGGAACTCCTAGACATATGCGTAGACCTCTAGCTAAAAGTCTTTGAAGTCGCTCTTCTGACGTGTGTGAAAGTCCGTGCAAGATGGGCGCGGAATACGCAATTTTTTGTCGTATTAATGCATTGTAAACAGTCAGCGTGGTCGATACTGACCCATGATGTACCAGCAGTCTGCGATGTAGAGTCACTATCGGATTGACCTCGTTTTCGAGTTTCAGGGGCGAAGCACCTTAGTGCCGAACCTTGTCCCTCGTAGTCCGTAGCTGCGGAAGCGGAACCGGAAGCCGGTTTCGCGTCCGGTTCCGCTTCCGGTTCCGGAAGCCAGCTTCCGGCGTTCTGCCCGAATGATCCCCCGGTGCTTTGCCCACTCATCATCATTCACCACGTGGATATGCGGTGTTTCTCTTTCTCTTTCTCGTTCCCGACGCGCTCTCTCTCTCGTCCGTAGCTAGGGGCGCTGCCGTGCACAAGGGCGTTCGTTCCCGACGCGGTCTCTCTCTCTCGTCCGTAGCTAGGGGCTCTGCGGTGCACAAGAGCCTTCGTTCCCGACGCGCGCTCGTTTTCTCGCTCGTCCGTAGCTCTGGTTTACGCGAATGATCCCCCGGTGCTTCGCCCACTCATCATCATTCACGTCGTGGATATGCGGTCATTTTTTTATGTGGGGTGCCCAGGATAGTTGCCGATCAAGTATTATTCCGAGAAAACGATGCAGTTTGATTATCATTAGAGGTTGTCCTTCTAGATTAAGAGTGACATTTTCTAACTGCCTCCGAGTGGATGTCAATACAGCTGTCTTCACATGTTATAGCACCACTCCTCTCTCTCTCTCTCTCTCTCTCTGAAAAAGCGGTTAATAATATTTATGTCGTCTTGTAACGCCACCTGAAGTAATTTAACTTTGTCCAAATGCACACATCATCTGCATACAGTGAAAATCTGTATGCAGATGTATACTGAAAATCTCAACTGCGATGGCAGTCTTCTCGCTAAATCAGCCATGACGCAGTTAAAAAGAAAAGGTCTGAGTACGCTTGCCTGTGGTACTCCCTGCTTGACAACATGTTCAGGACTCTTTCCTTCGCTCGCCGGAACAAATATTTTGCGACCTGATAAAAATTCAGAAATCAATTGCAAGGACCTGCCGGACCTTCCAAGTTCTAACATACTGAGCAGAACATGAACGTGACTAACAGTGCCAAATGCCCTCTTGATGTCTAAGAATACTGCTATCGTCGAGTTACCACATGCACGTTCGTGTTCCACACAGGTTACTATATCCAATATTGCATCCATTGTGCATCTCTGTTTTCTAAAACCTGTTAAGTAGTTGGACAACACACCCGTTTCATTACACCACCACTCAAGTTGCGCGTCAATCATTTTCTCCATTACTTTGCATAAACAACTTGTCAAACATACTGGGCGGAAGGATTCAACGCACAAGGGCGTCTTACATGGTTTTAAAATTGGTATACTTCCAGCGACTTTCCAAGAATCAGGTGCAGTTTCTTCTATCCATAGATTATTATAGATGTCTAAGAGAGCATTTGTACCTGTCGGCCCGAGGTTTCTTAGCATATCGTATGTAATGCCGTCCGGCCCAGCAGCAGACTTTTGGCGACATGATGCAATTGCACATTAAAGCTCGCTTACTGTGAATGCAGGATCTAATTGAGAATGTTGTGCCCAATAGCAAGCATTTATTTTCTGCTTAGCTGACACTACTGAATTATCAAATTCTGCACATTGTGATGAAAAAGCAGGTTTGGAAATAAGCTCTCAAAATTCAGCTGCAACTATTATCTCAAATGTGTCCCGGGCTACAGTGAGAGCACGAAATGGGAAGCTCTGTGTTACAGGGCCGCTCAAAGAGCGAATTACTAGAAAAATTCTTGGGACCGATGTGTGAGGAGACACCATGCTGCAGAAATCGCGCCAGCGCCGTTTGCCTAAATTTTCCATGCGTCTGCGCATTACATTGTGAATTTTCTGAGCTTTTTTGTTTGCTTGTAAACTTCCGCTCCGTCGGTAGGCTCTTTCGGATTGGCGTCTGCTGGATGTTAGGTGTTCATACTCTCCTTCAACTGCAGCATAATCTCTTGGAATTGGAACCTTCTTTGTGCATATGTTAACATTATCCTGCAAAAATTCAGTAAAATTTTCAACAGTTGTATGTTGACTAATTTGATCCGTCAGGCGGTACCGAAAAGCTTTCCAGTTGGTTATTCTGCTGTAACGCCTGATATCATTGTGCATGCTAGGGTGACTTACAAGGATGGGAAAATGGTCACTTCCGCGGGTTCGTACATCCGTTGTCCATCCCACACCATTCACTAGATCTTGGGAACACAGGGTAAAATCTATGCAGCTTGAATAATTATATCCAGCAAAAAATGTTGGCGATCCATCGTTTAAAACAGTCAAGTTGCATTTGTCTATGGCGCACTCAATAGCGTTACCACGTGCATCACATCCATTACTGCCCTATATAATGTTATGTGCATTGAAGTCTCCACATATACAATCATATAGTGAGCTATTTTGAAGCTATCCACTAGCGTTTCCACTGAGATACGGCCTGAAGGCTGTATATAGATTAATCACTGTTATGCACAGCTTACCAAAGGATACTTTAAATGCGACGAATTCTGGAAAGTCTGAATCACTCGAATGAATTTGATAAGATGGCAAGTCCTTTCTGACGCACAGGAGGACTCTGCTAACAGCACCCTGAGGAGGCGACTTGTATATCACATAATTCGAGAGGCGAAAATCGTCACTGATTCCCGCCTCTTGAATGCAAAGTATCGGAAAGCTGTATTGTACAAGTAGTTTTTGAAAGTCAGCACACTTCCTTCGAAGACTGTTGGCATTCCACGGGAATATGGAGACATTTTTGTAGCGGTTATTCATCTACTGCTTGCCGCAGGGTTGGCCCGGATTGTTGACACAATAGTGCTTCCAGAGGCAACAAGGCTTTCACTTCTGGTAGGTTGTTTGCGTCCGGCAGTGCGGATAGGATTGCCTTAAGGGCTGCGAAAAGCATCTGATGCCCATCAACGCGCAAGCACGAGCGCTTATGCTCCATCGCGTGCACACGAGCGCACACAGCGTTTTAGAGACCGCATCAGGGGGGTGAATCTTCCTATACCTCCCATTGGTTCTCCTAAAGCAGACGCTCAGTAGACGGTAGCGCCAAGGCGCACTTCAGTTAGGCCCTAGCGGATGGATGACGGTACTATGGTGGCGAAAAAAAAAAGAAAAGCGCCAGGATTTTTTTACCCTTCCCCTTTCGCTATACCACTTTTTTTCATCTTTTTTATGATAACGTTGTTCCGTTCGTTTCTCCTTTCCCTCTTGACTTTCTTACCCCTCTCCCATGCCTCGCCCCACCTTCCCCTCATGCCTCGTGCAATGCTGGTTTTTTATTTCTTTAGCTGTCCGCGGCGCTTTTTTATTTTTTATTGTGGCGGGCGTTATCAGACGCACCACCGGACCGAAGCGCGCGCTAAGCACTCCTCTCCTGTACAGCGCACCGTGTCATTCGTGCATTTGTGCTGCGTGCTTGTGCGCAGTGGATTCTTTTTGCGTTTTCATGCACGCAGTCGCGTTCATTATTACAATCAAGGAAGCATGTTCCCAAATTGTATTAAAAATTATTCCGCTTACAACACAACAGTTCTATGGACTCACTTTATTGTGTTCGTTTGCGAAAGCCAGAATTGGAGCAGGTAGTGCAACGCACTATAGAATGCAGCAAAACGCGGATGGTGTTTCATGTACGCACGTGTAAAAAACATTTATTGTAGTTGCTCTCATGTCCAATGCGCAGAATAGCTTCTCACGGCCTGCTTCTCGCTCGGTCCATAAAATCCACCTCCGTGAAGTGCACCGAGCATATTCTGCGGTTGTTGAGCTTGTCTATGGGCAAACAAATTAGGTCCATCCTTCCAGCGTAGGTTAAAAACGCTTCCATCCTGAAGAACAGTGAACATCATAAATTATAACATCGAAGTTGGAACATACAAAACTGAGCTCGTTTCGCGTCGCGGCAGAGTACTAGTTGTGATATGTCAACCTTAATTCTCAGAAACGCATTTGTAAACGATGGTGACCAACTGGCTAGAAATAAGTGCAAAGCGCACACCTACACACGTGTGCCTTGCGATACGCACAAGTGGTACTATATTTTTAAGGAGCTTTATGTTCGCTGCTTGTTGACATAAAGATTTACTTCATCGTTGCGCTGTTTTCAAATCAGCTAGCTGCTGCCTCACCAAGGGACAGCCATGTACACCTGCGCATAATTAATATCCTAAATAAAAACCGGGAAGTAAACTGCACAGTGTTCACCTGTTCTCTTTAGGGATCCGGTAGAATTTCACGTCGCGTGGCTCACTTCGTCTTGATGTGTTCGCACACCACTGAACCACACACGAACAGTGACAGCTGAGAGACATTTCGGGGGAAAGCCGACAAATGTGCAACGGTAGGGTACCACACGGACCACACTCCTAGCGCGGAAGGCGAAAATCGCAAAACTGACCGTATAATGCCAAAAAATATGCTGCCGTTTTGGCCGTTATCAGCACGGCGGACGACGAGCGCGGGCCGGGCCGCGCCAGCCGCGCCGCCGATAGTTGAAGGCGAGAGAGAAACGACAAAGTTGAGAGAGGGTTGACAAGAAAAAAAAAGGAAAAGCGATTTTGGTTTCGCCTCCATCTCATGGATGGCGCTGCAATTCGCGTGAACAATATGCTCTTTATTTTAATTTATTTTTTAGACCCTCCAGCCCAGGACATTGCGTGTGTCCACCCGTTACAAAGGGGCTGGCCGCTACTACATCATCATCATCATCACAAAAAACCAGCGGAGTTTCCGAGGCCTGACCGCATCCGCACAGCCACCCTGTGACAACGCTAAAAGGCACCCAACGCTTTTCTTTTGTAGCAAGGCAACACCTATTTAGATGCGCTAGGGAACGAGGTGAGCCTGCTAGGGAGACCGCGCATGCGGAGACCCCGACACTACTTTTTCACCGGCGCGCTCCGCCGACGAGCGGCCACAGGTCCGGCGTTCCGAGTTATTTTGTGGGCACCTGTACACGTGTCAATATACTCGTCATTGCATTGCCTCGTGCCATGGTAGTCACGCTGTGGTCGTTACACCATCGTTATCATTGCAGAATCGTAAGCTCCTTGTCGTCATGCCATCATGCTCATCGGCGACCATGGCAAGCGAGTGCAAAGTGGGGCGATGCCGGAGGCAGGGAATGTCGCATGTAGGCGAAGCAGCGGATGCCTCCGAATAACCACAATGAGCACTGCGGTGTTTCGCATCACCGTAGACAGTCACCGTTTTACCTTAATATTTTATTACTGCTCTGCATAGCCGTATGATTAAAGGAGTCTCCCGAAGAAGGGTTAAAAAAAGAACTGCTTGCGGGTGACAAAGCCTTGAAGAACGGTCAGCGGACGAAACTGTTCGGAGAAAAGTTACGCTTCTCTGCTTCGGTTGGTTAACGTTTCCGTTAATTTGTGCATTGCAGTTTTCACAGCCACACCTTCGTAATTGGGAGGTGCTGGAACAAGGACGTATTTTGAACAATACTTTCAGTGGAACCTAACGGAGCGCAATTGCATCACTTTTCATGAGCACGCCTATCTGCACCCGCTCAGGCATGCTGCACCGCAACACACAGAATGAGCCTTGACGCAGAGGAAGCATTTAGCTGTACAGCGTGCTCATTCACGATGTATCCTAATTGAAAAATACCAAAACTAACGAGCTGCGTTCAAGGTGTTTTCATGAAAAGAATGCCGGATCGGTCTAACGTACCTGTAAAAATAGTTTTGTAATGAAGACGAAGAGCACAAGGACAAGGCCAGCCAGATCGTCTGTTCAATGCGTGCAGTGCAACCAGTGGGCCACCCGGATCGCCAGTGCTTAGCACGAGTGTGAGCCGTTCGGGCAACCAGCTGTTCCTGCTCTGCGTCACTTGCGCTCTCGGTTACGAACCGACGCTACCATCTGAACTGCTCAGTACACCCCTTTACAAATGGTGGAATGTGCGGGGTATTCAAGAACAACTACACCATGGAACTCCGGTCTCGGACTCTGCCTTCCGTCATGCCTGACTATCCCCAACCGACGTCACCGCCACCCTCCGTTGCCTGATCTTGCGCTCTCCAGCACCGTCATCCAGCGGTTTTCAGCGGTACGGATGAGCAGGACGTCAATGACTGGTTGTCTACCTACGAACGGGTGAGCTTGCACAATCGATGGGACGATATCGCCTAGTTAAATGCCGTCATCTTCTACCTTGCGGGAGTGGCTCACCTGTGGTTTAAAAATCACGAAGTCGATTGTCAGTCCTGGTCCGCGTTCAAGACCAGTTTCGCTGAAGTTTTCGGTTGCCCCGCCGTCCACAAGTTGCGCGCCGAGCAGCGGTTACGAGAGCGAGCGCAACAACCCGGCGAAACATTCACCTGTTATATCGAAGAGGTTCTCGACCTATGTGAACGTGTGGATGCTTCTATGCCCGAAAATGAGAAATTGACACACATGTTGAAGGGCATCGCCGATGACATTTTCCAAATGTTGATCGTCAAGAGTCCGCGCACAGTATCAGAGCTCATCAACTTGTAGAAGAGCTATGAATTGGGCTAGTGGGTGTGCATTCATTTTGCGCTCCCGTGTGTCACTTCGTGTCCGCTTCATTTCAGTGTCCGTTCCATCCCTGTGGCGTCCTACTATACTTAGCGCCAGAAAAAATTTATCATCAACTTGTGCCAAAGCTACGACGAGTTGAGGAGGCAGCGCGATTTTACCAGGCGCCCCTCAGTGGCTGCCGAGGCACTCTCTTCCATGACAGTCTTCTCTGATCGCTCCCCCCTGCTCACCCAAATCCAAGCTTTCGTGCGAGAGGAAGTTGCACGCCAGCTTTCTCTACTACCCTTCGCTGAGCTACCCAAACAGCAGCCGCTGCTGCAACAGCCTCCTACGCAGCTCGCTCCGACGCTCCGGCGGGTTATTGAAGACAAAGTGGCTGAGGCTCTACCACTGCAGCATCAGCAGTACCCTGTCTCTGCGCCACTTACTTACGCATCCGTCGCCGCGCAGCCTCCTCATCAACCACTCGTTGCGCTAGATCCAAGGCCGCTACCACCCGTTCATCATCCCGTTCATCGACCTGCTCCTGCCTTTGCTAATCCTTTGCGCACGCAAGACAACAGACCCATATGTTATGCCTGCGGTATTCCCGGCCATGTTGCACGACTCTGCCGCCGGCGCATGCTGCACTCTGATGGCTTTGCGCAGTCGCCTCCCTACGCTCACGTGCAACCTTTTCACGACACTTCTTGTAGTCGGCAGTCGAACAGGCCACCAGCTGAGCGCCCGGTCCTTACACGCCATTCACCTTCACCGCGCCGCCGCTCGTTGTCCCCCATGCGTCGGCGCCCTTCACCCACACAAGAGGAAAACTAAGCGCCGCAGTTCAGGAGGCAGGAACTGCGTCGCCATCGATCTGTACAAGTCTTCCATTGTCGCCTTCGAACGTTGTCGACCTTACTGTTGACGGCGTCCCTATCGTTGCGCTGATTAATACTGGAGCAGCCTTGTCTGTCCTAAACGAACGCCTCTCTCGCGCTTTACGAAAAGTTACGACGCCACTTTCTGGGTTTCTGGGTTTTCTCTTCGCACAGCAAGCGCCCAGCCAGTTCAGCCTTCAGCCGCATGCACGGCTAAAGTTGTAATTGAGGGCGTTCTCTGTATTGTGGAGTTTGTGGTTCTGCAGGCATGCTCTCACGACGTGATACTTGCGTGGAACCTTCTTTCACGAAATAACGCCGTCATCAACTGTGCGCGTGCTGAAGTCGAATTATCGCCTCTGTGTGACGTGCCCCTCGTCGGCACCACTTCTCTTCCCGCTAAGCTAGTCCTTCGGGAAGACATATCCATACCGCCGTACTCGTCTGCAGTTGTTCCCGTCTTCTGTGGCGCTGTCTCTGAAGGCGCTGTCCTCTTCACTCGTTCGGAACTCTTGATCACTCGCAAAGATGTTCCCCTCCCTTTCGCCACGCTTGACATTTCAGCCGGTTTCAGCTCCATCGTTGTCTGCAATCCGCTTCCTACAGCCCTGAAGGCTCTTTGCGGCGAAGCACTTGACCGTGTTCAGCCACTTGATGACATGTTTATTACCGACGTGCCGGATGCTACGCATGAAGAGCTCGCTGACTTCTGTGCACTTTCCACTTCTGCTCCGCCATCACCTGACTTATTCACACCTTTCATTGCCGATGACCTTACATCCGAGCAGCGCTTTAATCTTCTTCACCTGCTTGCCCAGTTCCGCTCTTCTTTTGATGTCACTCAGCCTACTGTGGGTCGCACGTCAACCGTCAGCCACCACATCGACAATGGCTCCAACGCGTCATTGCGCCAGCGCCCGTACCGCGTCTCAGCCAAGGAGCGTCAGGTGATCAGTGAGCACGTCGACGACATGCTTCAGCTCGGCGTCATTCGACCTTCCCATAGCCCGTGGGCATCACCGGTGGTTCTTGTCACAAAGAAAGATGGTTCCAACTAGTTCTGCGTCGATTATCGCCGTCTTATAAGATAACTTGACAAAACGTGTACCCTCTACCGCGCATTGACGACGCTCTGGACAGCTTGCAAGGCGCTGAAGTATTCTCTTCGTTGCATTTACGCTCGGGCTACTGGCAGATCCAGATGTTGATCGCCCTAAAACCGCATTCATTACTCCAGATTAGAGCACTGCACGGGCCGATTTTTTCAGCCCGGGCCCGCTCCGGGCCCGTTTTTACGTTGGGCTGCCCGCCCGAGCCCGATCAAAACTTTTATGGCGAGACCCGGGCCCGGCCCGGGCCCCGAAATAATCTACGTTACCCACCCAGCCCGGCCCGCCACCCCTTTTCCTTAGGCCCGAGCGCGGCCCGAGCCCGACTAGAAACCGGCCAGAACCCGGCCCGAGACCGAAAAATAATGTTTTTCAGAGTTGAGACGCCCGAGAATAACTCGCTGCCCGTTACATGCACACCACCAGAAAGCCCGAGCCCGGCCCGCGCCCTGGTCAAAAAGCACACGCCGTGCCCGAGCCCGGCCCGAGCCCGTGAAAAAGCTGTTCTACCCGGCCCGACCCGGCCCACGGGCCGGGCCGGGCTTGGGCTTTCGGGTAAGCCCGAGCCCGTGCAGTGCTCTACTCCAGATGGTTTATACGAATTTAATGTGATGCCAATTGGCCTATGCAATGCGCTTGCTACCTTTGAGCGAATGATGAACAATATCTTGCGCGGCCTAAAATGGAGCACGTGTGTATGCTACCTCGACGACATCGTTGTGTTCGCCCCTTATTTCAGCACGCATCTTCTCCGCCTTAGGCAAGTGTTGACGTCCTTGATCAACGCAGGCCTACAACTCGAGCTGAAAAAGTGCCAGTGCGCCGCGCGCAAGCTCATGGTTCTAGGTCACGTCGTATCCCAAGACGGCATTTGCCCCGACCCATCTAAACTTCGCGCTGTGGCAGAGTTTCCTAAACCTAAGACACTCAAAGAACTCCGCGCTTTCACCGGCCTCCGTTCTTACTTCAGACGCTTTGTTCGCAATTTTGCCTCGATTATGTCACCTCTGACACAACTCTTAAGTGGCGCCAACGACCTATCCTTCTCGTCTCCTGCATGCGACACAGCTTTCATGACCTTACGCCGTCTCCTGACGTCTCCGCCTAAACTGCGACACTACGACCCCACCACCCCAACTGAAGTACATAACGATGCCAGTGGTATTGGCCTTGGCGCTGTCCTTGCGCAGCGCAAGCCTGGCTACTCCGAGTACGTCGTTGCTTACGCCAGTCGTGCGCTGACTAAAGTGGAACGCAATTACAGCATCACAGAAAAAGAATGCCTGGTCATCGTTTGGGCACTCGGGAACTTCCGCCCTTATTTATACGGCAGACCTTTCAATGTGGCTACTGACCATCACGCCTTTTGTTGGTTATCCTCATTAAAACCCCCGTCTGGACGCCTTGGTCGCTGGGCTTTTCGCATTCAAGAATACGACATACACGTCATCTACCGCTCAGGCCGCAAGCACGCTGACGCTCTGTCCCGCTCTCTGTTGCCAGCCGACACTGCCTCCCTCTCCACCGTTGATACGGTGTCGTCGGTCGACTTCGACAACTTCACATCAGAACAGAGCAAGGATCCTTGGGTGGCCTCTTATTTGGATCTCCTTTCTGGCTCGCCAGCCTCTCCCATCTCCCGCTCCCTGCGTCGCCCGGTGGCCCATTTTTCTGTCCGGGATAACCTCTTGTATCGACGCAACTACCAGCCCGATGGTCGCAAGTGGCTCCTAGTTATCCGTAGCAATTTGCGTTCCGACATGTGCACGTTTTTCCATACTGACCCACAATGTGCACATGCCGGCGTTTTGAAGACATATGAGCGCCTGCGGCAGCGTTAATAATGTTTACTTTTGTCCAAAAGTTTGTCTGCTCGTGCCCGCAATGCCAACGCCGCAAATCTCCGCCTCATCCTGCCCACGGTTTATCACAGCTGCTTCCATGTCGTGCTGATGCCTTCGGCCGTGTCAGAATTGACCTGTGCGGGCCGCTACCGCTAACACCTGCTGGAAAACGATGGAGTATTATCGCAGTTGATCACCTTACACGCTATGCTGAAACAGCCGCTCTACCTGCAGCAACCGCCAGTGATGATGAATCCTTTTTGCTCTATTGTTTCATTCCTCGTCATGGCCCACCTCGGGAAATGCTGAGCGATAGAGGCCGCGTCTTTTTCTCGCAGGTGGTTGAAGGTCTGCTTGCTCAATGCCACACAGTTGACCGGACCACCACGGCGTACCATTCTCAAACTAACGGGCTTACGGAGCGTTTCAATCGAACCTTTGGTGATATGCTCGCCATGTACGTTTCATCGGAGCATACAAGCTGGGACATCATCCTCCATTCGTCAGGTACGCATACAATACGGCTACCCAAAGTACTACAGGATTTTCCCCGTACTTCCTGTACTACGGTCGCGATCCTTCCTATACCATCGATTCGGTTTTGCCTTATACACCAGACGCGTCAGAGTGTGCTCCGCTTTCAGCCGTCGCCCGATACACCGAGGAATGCCGTCAATTAGCCCGACATTTCACTTCCAACGACCAACAACGACAAAAGGCCAATCGAGATGGCGACGCTACGAATCCGAACTTCGCTCCCGGCGCACTTGTCTTGTTGTCCTTTCCTTCTACCACGCCTAGACTTTCGACAAAACTTCTCTCGAAGTATGATGGACCATACCACATCGTTGAACGCACCTCCCCGGTCAACTATGTTATAGAGCCGCTTACACCGACATCCGACAAGCGCCGCCGTGGAAGGGATGTTGTCCACGTCCACCGCCTGAAACTATTCTATGACCCGCTCGTCTCCACGTCGTAAGTCGCCAGGATGGCTCCGCTTTTGCACCGGGGGTAATTGTAATGAAGACGAGAGCACAAGGACAAGGCCAGCCAGATCGTCTGTTCAATGCCTGCAGTGCAACCAGTGCGCCAGTCGGGTCGCCAGTGCTTAGCACTAGTGTGAGCCGTTCGGGCAACCAGCTGTTCCTGTTCTGTGTCACCTGCCCTCTCGGGTACGAACAGACGCGACCATCTGAATTGCTTAGTACACCCCTTTACAGTTTAAATGATATGTCGGACGTACCATAGCCACAGCCTATTTAAAACGCACTGCTGTGAGGTGGCACGGTCAACAAGCAGAACACGGAAAGCCTCGGAATGAACCTCGACGCAGCGCGTGATCTTAGAGCACTGCACGGGCTTGGGCTTAACCGAAATCCCGGGCCCGGCCCGGCCCGCTGGCCGAGCAGGGAAGTTTTTTCACGGGCTCGGGCTTACTCACTGCGTGTAACGTGCAGCGAGTTATCCTCGCGCGTCTCGACTCTGAAAAACTTGTTGCCCCGGCGCAGCTGGAAGCTAGCAGTGCTACTCCTGTGTACTTCCCTTTTCTTCTTCCGTCGTATTTTGCCTGTTTGAACAGAAAGTAAAAGTCCGGAAAGACAGAAGTCGCCTCATATCAAAGGATGTCATTGCATTCCTTATCTAAATCAATGTAATTAATGTTTTCAGCACGGCGTAAGCGCGTTCGCGACTTGCTGATTCTTCAAAGGCGAATTGGTAAAACGATGGCTTTACCAGTAATCGTTTTACCAATTCGTCACGCAGCTGAAATATGGCACTGCGTCCATCCATGATTGCACGCATGTTCTCAACCGGCCACCTATAGCAGCAGCGCATTACGCTGCACCGAACAAGAAGCCTTCTTTCTCTATTTACTCCATCCATCCACGACCGGTCGTGGCTGCGCTCCAGCTAGAGTGTACTAGCATACGGTTAAGTGGGATGAGTGGTTGGGGCGTCGCATGCTTTGCAGTGAGGCGCCCGACGTGTAAAAATACTGTGGCGGTGTGGCGATAGAAGTGTATTGGGCCGCATCAAGGTCGCGCCGTTGGAAACTGCTGGCGCTACTGCTCGGCAGGGTCATTCGTACTAGTTCGCGCGCTGCTATTTCCGTTCAGACCGCTCAAATGGTGTTCATAATTGCAGATGACATGTATTTGTGCCTTAAGAAATTCCTTTCAGTCTATTCTTTATTTCATTTTTTTAATGCCACTCGGTGATCTTTTTCGGTCTCGGGCCGAGTTCGGGCCGGTTTTGAGCCGGGCTCGGGCCGGGCTCGGGCCTAAGGTAAAGGGGTGGCGGGCCGGGCCGGGCCCGGGTCTCGCCATAAAACATTTGGTCGGGCTCGGGCGTCCAGCCCAACGTAAAAACGGGCCCGTGCTGGGCTGAAAAACTTGGCCCGTGCAATGCTCTACGTGATCATTCGCTGTATGGTATGGCTGAGGGTGGGCAAACTGATAAAGAAATGCATTATTTCATGACACCGCTAAGCGCGTGCTTTTAGTTTGCGCCCAGGCATAAATATTTCATGGCACTTTTATATTAGCGTTAAAATAGTTTTATATATTTGACTGTTTTCATACGTCATTATGTAAGCACGTTTATTCCATGCAGTGTGGCCCTTGTTGTTTCGTCTATTTTTTCATGTTTTATTTTTCACTTATGAAACCGCACATTTATACACGAGTGCATTCCGTTTGTTCTGTTGTTGCATTAGTGCTCTTGAATTTTGTTTTTCCGCTCTCTTTCTAAAATGCGAACCTTGTGGTTTTATGTACGAAATGCAGTACTGCTTTTGTTGTGCCACATGTGCGTGCGCAGCAATTCTGTTTAAATTTTTGACTTTATCTGTTTTTTTTCTTGCTCGTACCATGCAGTTGTTTGCCGTCATACTGTACATGGGGGGATCTGGCTTTGTCATGCCGTTCCTAAACTTTTTTTTTCTCGACTCCCCCTTTCGGCCTTGGAAATGAGATAAATATGGATTTGATTTCAGTTTCTAGCCATAAAAAACACTTCCGCTTGCGGATGAAGAAGCTGAATGCATTAAAACCCACATGTCGCTGAGTTCGATATCGTAAAAACTTACTATTACTCTTGATGCCCTCAACGTTATATTATATAAATGGGTCATACCAAGTGTTGCGAAACCCTAAGGCTGCGTTGACGATTCATTTGTCCTCCTAGTGGCGCAAGCAGCAAAAACCCCATGAACTCCACCCGATGCAAGCCCTAACTAAGCGAAAAACTAGGCAGCGAGCCTGATTATTATCGGCCCTTTTTTTCAGCACGATGAAAGCGGAAAACCGTTGCGCTTCATTGGAAGCTGTACTAGCATCCGGTCGAAAATTGAACATGGTGCTCGAAGTGTCAGTGGAGATACTCATCGACGGAATCAAAAATTATCCCATGATTTACGATAAAATTCACAACCTCTACAAAGACATAGTCCACAAGAGCGAGGTTTTGGTCAAGATTGCCGAAGAGCTGTGAATTAGCAGAAAGTGCAGCAGCAAATCGTTAGCGTGGCATAGCCGGATCCTCAACACAGCTTCATGGGTGCCTACTTCTTCAGCGGCTCCATGTGCTACTTCCAAAAAGCAAAAGAAAAAAATGAAAATGGTAAATTGATCGCAACTTTTTTATTCCTTGTTTTTTGCCTGCCATGTCTGTCTCGCGTTATAATTCCGCGCTGAAGAAAAGCTCAGCGGCAAGTGGCATGCGGTCATTCGCTTTGATGACCAATGGATCAATGAATCAATGCGCTGCTTAAAATGGCGTAGTGACTGGCGCCATCCCACGGTGAAATCTGCGCACAATAAATACGTAGATGCGAGGAAAACGGTGGCGGTTACAAAAGAAATGTAAACACCTTGGACATGCGCGGCAATGGAGTTCCACCCGCCTTGGCAGTTTTGCTCCTCTCGCCGTTTCCTTAATAAGAACATACCCTACCTTTGGCAATACAATCGCTACAATCACGCACTTTAGCTTTAAAATTAAGCGAATTAGCGCTTCGCAGTAATGTAGACCATTTTTTAGGTTGATTTTTTATTGTTTTTTTCTTTCCTTCTGAATTACACTAATGCACTTGTTTCTTTGTTTAGGTATCACCAGATGCGAACTGCACTTCTGGGAAAAAAATAAAAAAATAAGGACAAGTTTCACAAATTTTGAGAGAGTATCAAAACCTCTGCCCATATGCCAAACATTACTTAGTTTACGATCAAGATTGTGAAAACTGGTTTCCAGGTAAATTGAAAGCATTGGGGCTTCAAAACAAATAAGCCCGGTAGAAAGAGAACTCGCAGGTTTTATGCACGCAAATAAAAAATATATTGGTCCACAGATGACCAATATTTTTTTGCAGAACATCTTCCTTATCGTTTCGTTTATTTATGGTAACACCACCAAGGCATAAAAGCTGACAAAATATTTCGCAACATTTCCTTATCTCACATTGAAAAGTTATCTGGGTGCGGTTTACTATGAATTCGTTTTGAACTTGTGTATGTCGTGTTGTCTTTGTGGCGTCTGCTTTTCGCGCCGGTAAAAAGAATGTATAGCTCTGGCGGCTTCCTAACCCAGCTGTTCTGGCGGTCTATTTTCCTGTCCTGCTGACCTGCTGTCCTTGTCGAGTACTAGTGTGGTGCCAATTGTCCCTGGAGTTGAGGACAAAGTCCGTGACCACTTCAGCCAGAGGAGACAGTGGATTTGAGACCAGTCACGCACCCTCGACCCAAATATCGACAAGGGCACTGCGTGCTGAAGCTGAACGCCAATAAAACAAAATGTAGTAAATTCACCAATAAAAAAGAACCCTATAACTTCACATACGAATTGAACGGAACTGAAATCACTATGCTAGATGATGTAAATATTTAAGAGTCACACTGACAAGTAATCTAAATTGGGCACCACACATTACTTTCTTTCTTTCTTTTCTGTATTGATACTTTGAACCCTCGCTTGAGGGTTGTTACAGGGAAGGAAACTAGCATAACACAAGCAAATTTGACATTTCTTAGCATCAGGTTGGGTGCCCACAATACAAAATATCAATCGAGCATTCAAATTTGTGCACATCTGTCTGATCTACAACATCAGGTAAGGCATTCCAGATTTCAATTACATCCGGAAAAAAAGAATAACGAAAAACAGCAACACGTGTGTTATACGGCTTGACGGCTCTGCTGTGGTTTATTCTCTCGCTACGCTTTGCAGGGAAGTGGGCATATTTTTCCATTTTTATCTTCAATAGCCTTTGAAGTATCTGAAAAAAATCTTAAGTCTGGCTTTTTTCCTTCGGGTTTCCAACAATTCAAGCCCACACGAACGCAGAATTTTTGTTACCGAGTCCGTCCTTCGGTATCCTGAAGCAATAAAACGAGCAGCCATTCTCTGAATTTTTTCTAGTTTGTTTATTAAGACTTTTTGGTGGGGGCTCCAGACAACACAAGTGTATTCTAAAGATGGACGTATGAGAGTTTTATAAGCGAATAATTTGGCATCCTTCATTGCATGTCCCAGCTTTTTCTTCAGCGAATACAGTTTTTGTGAAGCCGTCGAGCACAGGTTATCTATATATTTACGCCAGTCTAATTTATGTGAAATTGTGACTCCTAAATACTTGAATGTATGTACATTTCTTAGTTTGTTGCTTGCAATGTTATAAAAGAATGGCACCACAGTTTTTTTGTTAGTGACATGTGTAAAAGTCGATTTTTGTAATTGATTTCCATGTGCCATTTTTCACTCCAAAGGTAGAAGGAATGAAGGGCCCGGTTTATTCTAATTTGGTCATCAATGTCTGTAACTGTAGAATAAATTAAACAATCGTCAGCAAAAAGCTTCAATTCCACAGGAAACTCGACAATCTCTGTAAAGTCATTAATATAAACCAAGAACAGCAACGGCGCCACACGGACCCCTTTGGGACACCAGAAAGCACTTCTAACGCAGAGGACAAGCACTCGTCCACACGCACAACCTCCCTGCGATTGTGTAGGTAGGCTTCAATCCATTTTAAAATATTAATATTTATTCCTGCCTTATGTAACTTGAAAAGTAATTTATTGTGTGAAACTTTGTCGAAGGCTTTCACAAAGTCTACGCAGATGACGTCAATTTGCTTTTGGTCATCTATAGCTGAAGTAAAATCATAAATAGTTTCCATAAGTTGGGTGACTGTAGACAGTCCCTTTCGGATACCATGTTGGTGCTGATAAAAAAAGCCGTTATTTTCAAGAAAAACGAGAATATGCTACTTATGATATGCTCTAATACTTTACAACAGACGCTATTCAGGGAAACTGGGCGGTAGTTGTTTATTAGCAATCGGTTACCGCTTTTAAAAACAGTAGTTATGACTGCGCAACGCCACTCTTCTGGCAACGAGTGAGTTTGCAATGACTTCACAAAGATTATATTTAGGAAAAATAACAGCCATTCCGCGTATCGCTTTAGAAATTGGGTTGGTATTACATCCGGCCCGCTAGCCTTCTTGGAATCTTAAAGTAGCAGTTGGTTAAAGACGCCTGCTTGAGTGACGACAAGATCTTCCATCCCACATGAACAGGAAGACGGCAGACAAGCGTCTGCCCAATTGCTTCTAGGCGCTGAAAAAAACTGACTGGAAGAAATTATTAAAATGACTCGCAATATTTGCTTTTTGTGTCGCTGTTTCATTGTTAACTTGGATCTTGTTTATTTGTTCGTTTTTGTCATTCAGATAAAGCCAAAATTTTTGAGGTGATGTTTTTATAAAGGTATTGAGTGTTTGGTTAAAGAACCGCTCTTTCAATTCCTTCATAGCCGTTTTCAATGCCCTCCGCAATTTCGACACCTCACTGGAAATACCTTGCCTTTTGCGTAAGCGCTTCATTTTAAGCTTAATATGAATTATATGTCGATTAATCCAAGGGTTCCGTCGCTTTATATATTTTAATCGAGTAGGGATGAAACTATCAACGCAATGTCTTATGATGTCCTTGAGGCGCTGCCACAGTTCGTCAAGCGATTCACAATCGCAGACAAATTCAAACTGGTCAAATGACAATTCTAAAAAATCCAGAATAGATGTGTCGTCTGCCGGACTGTAGTCCTTAACTTGCACAGGTATAAACAGCTGGGAATGAGTGCTTGCGCTAGTCACTATGTGCACAAGAACCATCTTATGATCTGGTAGAACATCCTCCACAGACACTGTATAGTCACCTATTTTATTCGAAAGAAACACCAAGTCCGACATTGACCGAGATTCAGGCATTACCCTCGTGTTTTCTTTCATGATTTGCTTTATATTGTGCGAGAATATTATTTGAAGCAGCTTTTCGCTACTATAAATTTCTACGTGCCCAGGTAGCAAAGTGTCCCAGTAAATATTAGGTATAGTAAAGTCCCCGGTCATTATTAGGCTGGTGTTACGATCCGAATGATTGCATAGGAAATCGTTCAGCTTATCCAAAAACTCGGGTGTAGTGGCAGGTGGCCTGTATAATTCGCCAACGAGATATGCAGTGTTCGTGTAAGTAATTTTGCACCACACTGTCTCAGGGATAGTACATTCAATCATTAGAACATCAATGTGCTATTTAACAATAATCGCAACGCCTCCACCACGAGTGTCTCTATGCCATCTAAACATTCGGTAGTTTGGTGGCACTATACAGTGACTAGGTACATTGCTGTTCAGCCATGTTTGGCTATTCACTAGCACATGAGGATTCTCCGTCAGCAACACGTATTCCAACTCAGTTACTTTATAACAACACTGCGTGCATTCAGCGACAAGATTCGGAGCTATGAAAGGGTTGAAGTACCCGGAGAATCGCTAGGACTGCCTGAGGGACCAGAATCATCACGCGTGTCATCTGTCCTTTGTGCGCGGCGCTTGTTATCTCGGTAGTTTAGAAGGCGACGCGCGTTGTTTTCGTGGTCCCATACGTAAAGCTTATCGTTTACCTTGAGCTTGTCGTCAATCAAAAATACCTTCGCGCCCTTCGCCCGTTCGGCAGAAGCGCTCGCCCACAATTCCGTCGCACATCTACTGTTTCCTTTGCATAATGATTGCTGATACTGCCCGAGTTTCCTTGAAGTTTTTTGCAGTTCTTCGATACCTGCTCCTTTTCTGTGGTATCATAAAACTTCATAATCACCATTCTCGGTCGTTCACTGTTTTTTTTTTGTCAATGCGATGAATTCTTTCCACAGTTTTAACTGAACCCCCAGTTTTTGATGAAACAGTTCATCAACGACACTGCCCTCAAGTTCGCCTCTGAGTCACCGCTCTCCTCCGAAATTCCAAAAACCAACAAATTGTTACGTCGGCTGCAGTTTTCATACTCGATCAATTTTTCAGCCTGGTGCCGAACTGTAGCCTCAAGATGCCCAATTTTCTTGTTCATTTCCTGCATCATGACAAGAAATTCAGTTAGTCGATCTGTTTTTGCGTTTAACTGCACGGCGTTCTCGCTTATTGAGGCTAGTCGACGATCAGTCGCCGCCTGAATCTCTATAATTGTTTGCAGCAGCTCAACCGATTTAGGCCCGGGATTTTCTTCTGTGTCTCCTGACACCAATAGCAACATCATGGACCAACAGTCAAGAAGAACGCAACAAAACCTGCGAGGGCACGGCGGGATAACCAAAAACCTGTTGCCACTTCGGTAGGAACAATCGGTGCACTGAGGACCAACCTGCACAAACAGCAGAAGCGGGTGAGCCATGCTGTCCGCAGGCCAGGTGCCGTGGCCTCTGATCCGGTCGTAGTCGCGACGCTCCTTTAGTAGGTCTGTTGCTGGTGACGTCACGCATTGCAGTTTGTATCCCACGAATGAACAGTTCATTGTCACGTGGTCAGAGTGAGACACCAAAAAAGGAATCATTCCAGGGCTAGTTGTCGTTATCGTGGCTGGTGTTTCATGCAAGATCCACGGCAGTACCTGCACAAACAGTAGAAGCGGTTGATCCATGCTGTCCGCAGGCCAGGTGCCGTGCCCTCTAGATTAAAGTTCCCGGTCATTATTAGTCTGGTGTTAAGATCGAAATGATTGCATAGGAAATCGTTCAGCTTATCCAAAAACTCGGGTGCAGTGGCAGGTGGCCTATATACTTCAATTTGTGAGCGAGCCCTTAGAAAATTACCTTCCTTAAAAGACGACTGCGTGACACATCATCATCACTTAAACTAAATGCCTGCAACACACAAGTAAGACCAGTATTAGAATATGCAGACATAATATGGGACCCATTTCAAAAATACTTAACTACCCAAATTGATAATATCCAGAAATTAGCAGCACGCTTCATCAACTCGGACTACTCACGATACACTAGCGCAACTAGTCTAGTAAAAAGAGCAAATCGTCAACCACTAAGAAACCACAGAATAATTTCTAAACTTAAATACATATACCTTCTCTACTATGGGTATTATAAAAATCCTTGTTCCCGCTACTCACAAGACCTTTTTAAGCACTCGAACAGAAATAACCGCTGTAAACCCATTCGCCAACCATCTGGCGCGAAGAAAATTGTCAGCGAAGCTGATCTATTAGGGCTGAATTAGTCATGTCCAATGCGCTCAATTCATTCGCGGAATGGGTACAACGAAGGAGGTTACGCTCTCATGATGGCCGCACTGCACCATTTATAGAGCTTGTACACACTAACGTCAGAAGCATTAAAAAGCACTGGGATTCACTAAATGTGTACTTGAGCGATGCATTGAAATACTTAGACATCCTCATATTAACAGAAATAAATATAACGCAGTCCGAATCTGCAGCGTATATTCTCGAAGGTTTTCAGTCACATTCAAAGTGCCGTGACCTGAGCAAGGGCGGTGGCATCTACGTTTTTGTTAAGAACGAATGGATAATGAAAGTGATTTCTGCCGACTTTACCGCAGCGGAAATCGTCCCTTTTATAATATGCAAGCCTAAAGCTACTTTCCTGGTATTAGCAGTATGCAGGCCGCCTAATTCTGATCTGAAAGTGTTTTTATCTGAATTGTCTACATTCCTCACTAAACATGCTCGTCATAACATAATTATAGCGGGAGGTATAAACATTGATATCGCCAAACCAAGAAAACAGGGAGTCGCTGATTATGTAGATTTACTTTCAGCCCATGGTTTGGTAGATCTAATACATGATTTCACCCGTGAAGAACTTGTGGCTTCCCGGCTCACGAGATCATGTATTGATCATATAGCGTCGAGATGCCCACACTTTGAAACTGATGCTGTAGTTATACATAAAATAGTGGCAGATCATTATTTCACGGCCTTACGTGTGACAGATACTATCGCTTATGAAGATGACGTGAATCACGTGGGATATTTCATAGACGACAGAAAGGTAGATAAGCTAGTCAGAAACTTTGACTGGATGACATTAGACACAACCAACCATGTGATAACGTATAATCAATTGGTAAATCAGTTTAGTACGTTCTTTTTACTATCCACGAAAAAAGTGAAATTGAAATGTAGAAATCCAAGGAAAAAATGGATCACAGCATCCATTGTAGAACTATCTTATCAAAAAGATAGGTTATGGAGGCTTTGTCAAAGTTACCCGACAAACCTATATCTGCAGAAAGAATATCGAACCGCACGTAACAAGCTTACTGCTCAGTTACGAATCAGTAAACAGAAATACTACGCTGAAAAATTTTCACGGTGTCGCAGTAACGTAAGAAAGACATCGGGCTTGCTGAATGACTTGGCGGGAAAACCCAACGTAAAGGTCTAGATGATGGCTTGCTGAAACATTTTCACCTGCAGAATCATTGGACATTGCTAACTCCTTTAAACATGCCTTTAAACTATCACTAACAAAACTAAACAGCAGTCTACTAGAACTCTGAATTTAAATTCCCTAGGCCAGATAATTCTAAACTCTGCTATCCTACCACCCATTAATGCAAGTGACCTGTGGAGCTTGATTAACGCTATTCCACTCAACAAACCGGCAGGTTATTACCGAATAAGAGCGCGAGATATAAAGTACAATTTCTATCATGTGCAAAACGTGGTCTTGTTTATCTTAAACAGATGCTTCGAAACAGGTATAATCCCGCTGGGCTTAAAGACCTTACTAATTAAACCAATTTATAAGAAAGGTAGTAAATCAGATAAAAATAATTATAGGCCAATTGCAATAATGAACGTGTTAGCACATGTAATGGAGAAATTTATTTGCACTTGCATGATATCCTTTTGCGATAAATTTGATATTATAAGTCCCTCTCAATACGGTTTTAGACGTAGCTTAAGTACAGTCGATCTGCTTGAAGAATGTAACGATTACGTATGTAAAAATATTGATCAAAATAATATTGTGCTTGGCCTTTTAGATCTGACAAGAGCTTTTGAAACCATTGAAGACAATATCATTATTTACAAACTAGAAAGTATTGGTTTCCGAGGTCCTTATTCGAAATTCTTTTCTAATTACTTCTCCAACCGTTTGCATGCAGTCTCTATAAAAAAATTCATATAGTGATTTTACATCAGTTAGATATGGTGTACCTCAAGGATCGGTTCTGGGATGTCTTTTATTTAATATATACGTCAATGATATTGCCAACATGCAACTGAATGCTGCAATATTTCAATATGCTGATGACACTGCACTACTCATATCACACGAATCGTATTCTGAAGCCGTAAAACTACTTCAAGAAGACGCAATACGTGTGATTGATTGGTTACATGCTAATCAAATATATTGAAACAAAGAAAAAACTACCATAATATGTTTTAGAAATCCTCATAAGACTGTTGCCTAGACCTGTCCATTCAATTACATGGTTCTCAGTGTTTAAACTGTTCTTGCATTTCTCTAGCGCTATCTCCTACTGTTAAGTACCTTGGTCTTCAGTTTGACGACCGGATGTTGTGGCATGTTCACATTGACTACATAATGAAGCGTTTATGAACGGTAGCAGCTCAGTTGTACACGCTTAAATTTAACACGCCTGTTAAGTTGCGAAGGTTAGTTTTCAAGGCTCTAGGCCAGTTTGTGCTCAGATATGGCATTTCAGTTTTTGGTTCCTGCTCACAAACGAAAGTAGATCGAGTGGATAAGCTATTGCATAGGAAAGCTGCGAGCATACTGTATGGTACTGCTCATGACTGTTCAGACAAAGACGCAAGAAGTAATATTGCAGGTGTTGAGTCCTTTTCGGATCAGTTTGTACAAGTGATACTACTTCGTAATATTTTATCGAATCGTTACAAAATAATACAGAGTAAACCTAAAGCGCTAAGAAAAACACACCTTTATCAATTACCGCGTATATATACCAACTACGGTAAAAAGTGTCGAGAATATTACGTTCCTTTTTATTTTAACCAGTTACCGAAAGAAATACAACATCATTCCCAAAAAGAAGCCAAACAACAAATTAAAGCATAGTTACTTCATCGTCAAAATATTTGACACGTATTCTGTGCGTCTGTTTTTTTAAACAGTTCCTGTCATTATTTCACGATTATCATGTAAACAAAAACATTGTGTTTTTTATATATGTATTTCTGTCATTTTGCCATTTTCCCTAATAAATACCGGGAAATCTTTTTTTAGTATCTTTTTTTTTCTTTCTCACGCTACTAACACAGTAAAATACCAAGTGCTCTTTCGAAGCTGTTGCCACATGTATAATATGTGTTGTACCTCTGTCTTGTTAGCAGTGAGCCAGCACCTCATGTCTGCCGTGACCCGCCCACCAGCGACTTGCGCTTATGCGGGCACGAAATGTGTAATAAGTTGTGAGCTGCTGAAATAAAGGTGTATGTATGTATGTATGTATGTATGTGGTATGTATGTATGTATGTATGTATGTATGTATGTATGTATGTATGTATGTATGTGTCGCTTGCGGAGGTTGCGCCGTTGTCAGGCCGCGCATGACGCAATCGGCGCTCAATTTAGCCCCTCCAGTCACGACGCACACATTTGTGTACGGGACTTCTTTTTGCGATGTCTGTAAGGTGGTGCAAGAAATATCTGAGGACAACTTCTACTTACCTTAAGTAACTCCACTTCACTTCAGAGGGAAACGCATCGTCGCTACTGACATCTGCATTCTATCGTAAAAGCGCTTGCGTTCGACGGGGCGTCATCGCCATATATATATATATATATATATATTGTGAGACGACGCTCGGGACGAAGGCAGAGCTCTTGTATTGCCACGCAGCGCGAGACAGCCCACGAACACCTACCCGACAAAATGATGATTATGAGGATGGGTATATACACTTGAAGACGATGCTGCACAGCACAGTTAGCGCTCACACTAACTTCCCCCCCCCTCACGAAAGCGGCCGGTAAGGCAGCGAGTCAGAAACGGTCGGCACGCCGAAGATACGGCTTCAGGCGAGAGACGTCAGTAATTTCAGTGCTGCGGCAACGGCGGTCAGTAACCGAGGTAACAGGAGCTAGGCGATAGTTCACGGCAGATGTTCTTTCAAGCACGGTATATGGGCCGCGATACCTGTGATGAAATTTTTCACAGAGCCCTGGCACTCGAACAGGTGTCACAGGAGCACTTCGTCGCCTGGGCGGAATGAAATGACACGACGGGTCGCATCACAACGGAATTTTCTCTTCTCCTGAATGGTCGCGGTCTGGGCGCGCGCAATTTCGCGGCAGTGGTCGACGTGGGCGGCGAACTCCTCTGGTAGAGATGTGGATGGAACAGAAGGCGTAGCGAGAAAGGTGGTGTCCAAAACAAAAGACGGTGCACGGCCGTACACGAGGAAAAAGGGAGTGTAGTTTGTTGTGCGTTGAACGGCAGTATTATATGCAAACGTGACGAAAAGAAGTTTAGTGTCCCAGTTTGTGTAGTCGGTTTTCACATACATGGAGATCATGTCGGACAGAGCTCGATGGAAACCCTCGGTAAGACCATTGGTCTGGGGATGGTACGCAGAGGTGGTTTTATGGATGGTGTTTGAGGCTTTGTCACAAAAGAGCGCGTAATCCAAGCGCGTGCCACGTGTCACGCAAGCCAGCGAAAGAACACGCCGGCCCCGCGGCAACTTCAACAGAGGGTGAGAGCGCATACGCCTCAAACAACGTGAACAACGGCGCCTAGACGTCTAGAAGAGCATCGACGAAGCGACGTTAACCGCAGAGAGAGAGAGAGAGAGAGCACACGCGCGTGCCGGGAGATAACTAGTGAGCGTGCGCCAACAGCATGAGTCATCACCCCCCCCCCCTCCCTGGACGACGCTACGACGGTGGTGGTCGAAGGTACGATAAAACACTAGAAGTTTCCCAGGCTTTGGCCATGCTACGAGATCACGACACCGATAGGAAAGTTCGAGAACGCCTGTGGAAGTTATATAACCGCCGTGCGAGAATCAGAAGAGTTCAGACCGCACCGGTGAAGTGATGTAACGTGAAGACCGAGCGTCTGCGGAAGAAGGAGATTCCCCGGCAAGCTAGTCGACGAGTTCATCGAGCGTCTGCATTTCCGGAAGAAGTTCCTTTTTCGAGATTTGCCCCGAGCTACGCCGAGATCGTCTGACTCCAGGGCCAGCACTGTGAATACGATTGGACACTTAGTGTTCCTATTCATTTTGTAATTTACGTGTTGGACTCTTAGTGCTTGTCGTGAATTATTTTCTTGTGTTTGTTAATATCCATCTGAATTGTGTTGTGTCTAGCCTAAGTGTGCAAGTGAGTATGTAACTGCCTTGTGTGAATAATATATTTTGTTGTGTTTTGACAATTCTTGGCTCTGACTCGGTCTTTGGACAGCAACCGGCTTGCGCTGGCGCACCGGAGGGCCCATTCTTAGTTGTCCTTGCTTTCATGGGATTATTTTCGGAAGCATATAAATCGGCTTTGGAATTTGGTCCGGCGTCTGCGCCTCGCTCACGGGGTCGGTGACAATATTTCTGGCGTCCGCGACAGGACCTTTCCGGTGCAAATTGTGTGCCCATAGTAGGGAGAAAGAGCCTAGGGTCGTTTACATTGCCATTGTAAACGATTTTGAGTGTTGCACCACGTTTTGCTAACTTGTGTGCAGAGAGCAGTTCGATTTTCGAAATCTCGGCAGATATTTTTTGCACGCGGCTAGATTTTTGAAGGGCATTATGGATCTAGATAAATTAGTTGCCCTTCGTGAGAAGATGGATCTTTCCGGAGCTGAACTACGGAAGTAGGTTATTCAGAAGGAAAAAGAAGCTGTAGAAAGAGAGGAGCTAGCGGCTGAACGGGCCAAAAAAGAAAGAGCGAAAGAAGAATGAGAGGCGAAGGAGCGAAAAGAACGATAGAGAAGCTGAAATAGCTGAGAGAGAAAGACAAAGACAGCACGAATTAGAACTCGAACGACTTCGCAGCAGCACACAGACGCTCCCGCTCACGCAAGAGTCGATAGTACTGAAAGGGAAGAAACTAGCTTCTGTCTGAACCCAAGCAAGCTGCTTGTCGCATTTGATGAAAGAAAAGATGACTTGTATGCTTACTTGCACAGGCTTGAGACAGTTGCTAAAAGCCAGAATTGGCCAGAGGATCGATGGGCCACTGCGTTGAGCACCTGTTTGAGTGTCGAAGCACATGGTTTGTACGGTAGGCTGACGCCAACCGATGCCTCTAATTATGGAAGGCTGAAAGCTGCTTTACTGAAGAGACTTAGGTTCACCGTAGAAGGCTTTCGAGATAAGTTTAGGACTGGAAAGCCTGCCGATGGCGAGACTGCCACGCAATTTGCCGCGCGGCTCAGCCACTATTTTTATAGGTGGACCGAACTTTCAGAGACTGCACAGGAGTATGGTGCATTTAGAGAGCTTCTGATCAAGGAGCAGTTGCTCATCAGTTGCCACCCGTGCCTGTCACTCTATCTGAAAGAAAGGAAAGCTAAATCGCTTCAAGATATGTTGGAATTGGCAGATCAATTTTTGGAAGCACAGGAAGACACCAATCTCTCTAAGATCAAAAAAGAGGAGCCAGAGGACGCAAGGAAATCGACATTGGATGATAGGAGAAACGCTCAGAAGCCTGTTCCGAGGTTTTATCTCTGTAACCGACTGGGCCATCATGGTAGCAATTGTCGGACCAATTTTACGCGCCCCAATGATGTCAAATGTTTCAAATGTGGGCGAACTGGGCACAAAGCCGATACATGTCGCAACGGAGGGAAAGAAGCTCCTCAGGCATCCTGCGTGTATGCCCCGCCAAAACAACAAGAAGACGTAAACGACGACTTTGTCGAACTCCGAGACGGAAAAAGAATTCCGGTCGTTAATGCGGTGAGGACACAACGTCCAGAACTTCCCGATAAGGGAATGCCCGTACTTGCCGGAAAAGTAGCAGACAAACAAATCAGCGTACAATTTCACTTCTCTTCTGTCGTCGTATGGGGAGGCGGCGTTAACGGGGGTATGAACCATTCATTGTCTTACCTAACAGACATACTAAATTTTCAAGCAATTTAATTTCGAAGAATCGCAAGCGGCAATGGCGGGCGAATGCTGGTAATCACGCCGCTGAGCAATCTCGAGACATCGAACGCAAGCCACAACGGTAGACTGGGAGCACACCATCACTGACGTCGTTGTTTCCGTTGCCACCGAACGTGTGCGTAACCTCATAATTATTTTATAAAGGGGTTTTACGTGCCAAAACCACGATTTCATTATGAGGCACGCCATAGTAGGGGACTCCGGAATAAATTCGACCATCTGGGGTTCTTTAACAAGCACCTAAAACTAGGTACACGGGTGTATTTGCACTTCGCCCCCATCGAAATGCGGCCGCCGTGGCCGCACCACCTTGTCATGCGCGCCGCTCCGTAGAGGAGGGAAAGGGGGGGGGGAGCGTAGGAGAGAAGAGAGAGGGGGAGGGGACGCTCATGCGCTGTGGGGGTATGGAACGCCGCGGGACGGAGGGAGGGACGGGCAAAGCCCCCGCCATAAGCTGCTTCGCATCTAAAAACTACCATCACTATACTCGGCGACAGCTTTCCTTGACAGCACTGTGGAAGCTACAGAGGCGAACCGCCTGCATGCGCGCGCGCCAGGAAATAGTACCTATTTAATTTTCTGATTCTAAGAGTTACTTGTCCCGAATACATAAAACTTTCTTAATTATAGATATAGAACAAGTATGGGAAGCTGTTCATGGAAAAAAAGTTAGCGTGCGCCTAAATTTTTTTTCTTTTTTCTTGGACGGCACCACGTTTTCCGCACCGCCTGCTGGTTGCTCTCGCAGTAAACATGGCGACCCCGGTGCCGGCGGTACCGTGTGTGGCCGCAAACTCTCCTTTTCGTTCTCCGAGGAGGCTATACGCTGAATGTGACAAGAAGTGGGTCTCCAAACAAACCAAGCAGGTTATCTGCAATGTCTACGCTGGAGTAAGGCGCCGTCAGCGCGAGCTGTCGACGAATTTTGTCTGCCGGACTGTCGCCGAGATCACCAGAGTAAGTATGCGAACGGTAACTCGAATTAAGGCCGAAGCTCTGCGGGTCCCATTCTCCTCTCCAAAGCGTAAGAAACTGGATTTCTCGGGCGAAGCTGGGAAGCGCATGACCGCCAAGACGAGGCTGCTGCGTTACGAGACGTTTGCGTTGGCAGCATTGCGGCGCAAAGTGTACAGCTATTTCATGCGCAGTCAAATGCCTACGTCCGAGAAGCTACGCAACGAGGTGATCAGCGACCCTGACATGGACATGCCGACGATCAGCACTCGCACGATGCAACGACTGCTGAACGACTTGGGGTTCGTGTTCCGAAGCAGAAAAAGGAATTCCGCATTGCTCGAAAGAGACGACATCTTTGCTTGGCGTCGAAAGTACCTCCGAACAATCCGAGAAATGTGGAGGCAGCAGCGGTAAGTTCTTGCGTTCTTTTAATTTCTGCAAACTTTCATTGCACATGCTTGTTGGTAAAAGTGTAGACGCGAATGGTGAGCATGCGTGTGTACCTAACGGTGAGCGAAAACGAGAGGTATGCTTTGTATCAGTGATCGCCAAACGTGTGCTGTTTACGCGAGTGATCGATAGCCTTACATAATCCTAACTTAAGTCGCAACGAAATTACCCAGTAAAATAAGGTAGCTGTTCATTTATGCGCTTGTACGGTGGAAAATAGTATCAGCCGAGGATGCGATGATCTGTGCCGAAGATGTAACTGAGAGTTTCGCTATTGCAGAATTTCCCGTCGCATTGTTTGGGAAGATTTACTGCCTTTTTTTCCGCGTAGGAGCAAGGAATCTAAATGACTTAGAAGAAAATTATAGCTAATTTTATTCAGCGAATATGCTGTGCACATAATTGGGGATGTGGTTTCATTAGCTTTTATGAGCAGCCTGAAACATGTTTTGTAAACATTCGCTTCAGTCTTTCTCATGGGAAGTTTTGCCTGCTCATCTTTGTTATGTGTATTCGCATGGGTTTTGTCAGTGGATTCTTCGCGCTGTAACAGAGGCATAACCTTAAATCAAGGCCGCTTGTTTATTAATGGGCTGTTGCCAGTAAAGGTAAGCTCTTAACTATACGACTGATTACTTTTCTTTTACAGGACCATATACTACCTTGATGAGACCTGGGTAAACGCTGGCCACACTAAGGAGACCGTATGGACTGGCACCAAAGTGATCTCCCGCCAAGACGCATTTCGTCAAGGCCTCTCAACAGGTCTCCATGCACCGAGCGGTATAGGAGGAAGCCTGATTGTTTTGCATGCTGGCAGTGCGGAAGGCTTTGTTGATAGAGCCGCCCTAGTGTTTCGTGCCAAGAAGGGCGCTGGTGATTACCACACAGAAATGGATGCTGCGCGTTTTCAAAAATGGTTTGTTGAACAGTTGCCACCGAACATCAAGCCACGCAGTGTCATTGTGATGGAGAATGCGTCGTATCACAGGGCTCAAGTTGAAAAGGTGCCAAGTTGATCATCAAGAAAAGCCGACATCCAGTGCTGGTTGAAATCGAAAAGTATCCCTTTTTCGGATGACCAACTGAAGAGCGAACTGCTGCAGCTCGTTAAGCAGCATAAGCACATGTTCCCTGCTTACCACATTGACATACTTGCCAGCGCTGCCGGTCATGAGGTTGTGCGCTTGCCTCCTTACCACTGCGAGCTCAATACAATAGAGCTCGTGTGGAGCCAGGTCAAAGGCTATGTTGCTTCGAAGAACAGTGACTTCAAGATCGATTCAGTCGAAAAGCTGCTGCTGGAAGGAATCGTAGGTGTGACCCCGCAGAACTGGTTCCGAGACTGCACTCATGTGATAAGGCTTGAGGATGAGGCATGGGAGCGGGATGGCATTATAGACAGCCAAAGAGAAAGTCTCATAATTTCTTTGGACACAGATTCGAGTACTTCTGATGAGTCGAGCAGCTCTGACATGAGCGGAATTGATGAACTGCCATGAGCATCTCCATGTGTGCTTTTTCAAAGCTTCAACCAAAGGATTACACACTTGCTTAACCAGAAACTGTGATAATGCTTTTAAAGTCCATCAGTCACTGCTATTTATTTACACTTTTATTGCTTATTGACTTCATTTTAATTTAATCTGTTGATCTTACTATGTTTCGTTGCACTTCGTTTATGTTCTAGTTACGTTACCGTGATGTGATAATAATTGTTGGGATATTGTGTGCCAGAACGACGGTGTGATTATGCGACATGCCGTGCTAGAGGATTGCAGAAGTTTTGACCACCCAGTGTTGTTTAATATGCACCGAAACATATGAACACGGGCGTCTGGCATTTCTGATCCATCCAAATGCGACTTGTGCTTTTTGTGTCAGCGGCCGTGTACTGTGCACTGTACCATGCACTGTACTATGTACTGTGCACGGCGGCTGTGATGTGATGTATCACGGCCGTGAACATTTACATTATACGCTGCATCAGCGAGAACCACATTTCTTAGTTGAGAATTGAAGTGTTCAAAATTGTGCTCAGTTTTCTGTGTGATCTCATGCCATTAGAGTTTGATGCCTTGTTTCAGTTGCTGTCTCAATGGGACCTGAAAGTGTAATACCGCTCCTTGACATTGTTTTGTTTTTCATTTACTCATTTCCTAAGTTATTCTACCGTGTCATTCTTCGTTATCAGTGTGTTCCTACTCTTACCTGTTTTGATTTGTTTATTATAAATCGTTCTTATGGCAAGCAATGCTAGCAAGGAATTATGGATTTCACGTTCTGTGCCAGAAGCGCAAAAATGTTATGTTGACATAGAGTTCCAGCAACGAGTTATGGTTATCATGTTCTGGTCACAAGTGCAAAAGGTTATGTCGACATGGAGTGCCAGCAAAAAGTTATGGCTATCACGTTCTGTGCCACAAGCGCAATGATGTTAAGTTGACACAGAGTTCCAGCAACGAGTTATGATTATGTTCTAGTCACAAGTGCAAAATGTTATGTCGACATGGAGTGCCAGCAAAAAGTTATGGCTATCACGGTCTGTGCCACAAGTGCAAAAATGTTATGTTGACATAGAGTTCCAGCAACGAGTTATATGGTTATCATGTTCTGGTCACAAGTGCAAAATGTTATGTCGATATGGAGTACCAGCAAAAAGTTATGGCTATCTCGTTCTGTGCCACAAGTGCAAAATGTTATGTTAATAATATTTGATGGGGTTCACGATATAATTATGAGAGAGGTCGTAGTGGAGGGCTCCGGAAATT
The DNA here is from genome assembly GCF_013339745.2 of Dermacentor silvarum. NCBI lineage: Eukaryota > Metazoa > Arthropoda > Arachnida > Ixodida > Ixodidae > Dermacentor > Dermacentor silvarum. The sequence continues at coordinate 34,527,014 of NC_051155.1, read as the reverse complement.
TTGACCACCTAGGGTTCTTTAACGTGCACCTAAATCTAAATACACGGGCCTCGAGAATTTTCGCGTATGGCTGTGATGCAATAAAAGATATGAACTGTTTTTATGCATTCTTTATTTTTTCTACCAATAACAATCGGTATTATGAACAATACCTGTTACATACTGCATGCACAGGGATAGAAAAAATATCGACGGCCATCACACTACATGAAGGTGCTTGACCAGCGAAGCTCGATAATAGAATATGTATCAGTCTCTATTCAATTAGGCGTAAGCTCTCTTAAAATATTCAAATTCAGCGGCATCATGGTACTTGCGTATTTTAGCTGCGGTGTGTGCTTGGCGACATTCGTCATCTTGCATAGTTTGCATGTCTATTATATTGTCACGGGGTCGTGGCGGTGACGAAGGCAGCAGTCGGCCGGTAAACGGAAAGTCAGATTACAGCAATACACACTGGCACTGATAGCAGCCAGTACAGCACCGGCCGTGAAAAAGATGATCATCGTTGGGACGCGCCGTCTTTTATACATCACGCATCGAACTTTCCAGCTTTAACACTGGTGGTCGCGCAAACTCTGAAATAAGCCTGACTGTTCGCGTCTTGCTCGCAATCTTTACATAACGATCTACTACAATTGTGAAGCTTCTCGAACACTGAGGCGCAGTCTGCGCCGATTATTGCTGAGAGTCTTTGTGGGCGTAAACCGAATATAGCAAAACTGAAACAAGACACGCGCGTGGCAGGATCGTGCCGCAACCGGCCTTCCATTTCGCCTGTACCAGGGCTTAATACTGTAAACGTTAACATTCGATCACGTGTGGCGCGTGCCCGTACGTCCTTGGCTGCCACACTTTTTGTTGACTGAACACGGAACCTAAACTTCACTGTTA